>NC_036861.1:4100701-4100928 GCF_002910315.2 Salvelinus sp. IW2-2015
GTGCCTATTGAATGCAGCTCTCTGTACGCTGTTAGATAACTAACTTAAAAATGCCCTATCATAGTACACATCCTATTGTTTCCTTCCTTTTGAAGTCTATCATTGTGTTACTATCATTGGAAGGGTGAAAGCTTTGCATTGAATCTATTGAGACCCCAGGGAATTTTGAGCACATTTTGGTAGGGTAAAGCTGTTATGTATTTGTTTTTCCATTGTAAAGTAAGTTT
>NC_036861.1:4101828-4105878 GCF_002910315.2 Salvelinus sp. IW2-2015
TTCCTCTTTCAGTTATTCCCCTATGGTGAACGAATGGTGTTAAGAGATGAGCAAACACTTACTCTGGTGTGTCCCAAAATGGCAAATGTAGTGCACTACTTTTGACCAGGGCCCCATAGGYTGCCTTTTGGGACGCAGCAACTCTCTGTCTCTTGATGTGTGTGATATTCATCATCGGCATCATTTTCTCTGTTCGGTTGGTTCCAACGAGGCTGCTGATTTGCCTCCTGCCCACGGCTGCACTTCACAATGTTGTCGGTCTGAGTTGGTAATGCGAGGGCACTGATCAGCACGGCAGRACACACACACATTTCAGATCCATGGTATTGGGTGTGTGTGTGTGTGTATGAGTTTTACAGTTATGACTCGTGCAAGTTGTGCACATTAGCATTTTGTGTTTGTGTGTGTGTCTGCACGTTTGCATATGTTAGGAGGGATATGCACATCATGTAAGGCTATAGATATAGTTGTCCATATATGGTAGTGTTGTTGGTCATTTRTTTAAACAACTAATTGACCATGTCAGTTCAATTATTTGAATTCTTTTTCGTTCAGTTTTTTTCWGTGAGCTCAATGTGCACATGTAAGGTTCTGTATTTATTTTCTTAGTCAACCTTGTGTTCTGTTTCTTTGTGTTCTTGAACGTAGCCCCGTCTTTCATTTTTGTTCATTGATTTCACCTGTGGTAGTTACTCACCTGGTCTCATCAGCTCCTTATTTAGTTCAGTTCATTCTGTTTGTTCCCTGTGAGGTATTGTTCGTTTTGACTCTACTAAGCTTTTTCCTAGCTCGTTTGTGAGAACCAGTTATAGCCTTCTGTCCTAGTTTTGATTCACCTGCCTGTTTGSCTGCCTGTGTATGACCATTGCCTGCCTGTGACCACGATTCCTGCCTTCTGCGAAGTCGAAATAAATAAACACCTGCTGCGCTCTGCGCGTGAATCTACACCCTTTTCTCCCTGAGTATTCATTACAGCACATTGCGCTSCAGTTTCTCCAGAGATAAATCACATCATGCCCGAACTGCGCGCTGTAGTAGGGAGTTGTAGTTTCCAACAGGCCAATGTACTACATAGTTTAGGGCAGAAAAAAGTATAATTAACTACGTTGACCACAATCCATTGCACAACTACTTCTGTCAGGTCTGTTTCTGTTATCCGTGCTACGGAAGAGACGGAAGAATGCGCGATCAAGAGGGGATACATAGAGAGCAGTTTCTTCYTGGTATCTCTACCTGAAAATACATGATCTAAGTGATTGATAGTTGGTATTCAGCAGTCATAAAAGTATGCCTTATTTATTTTGAAGAACTACTAAAATAATGATTTTGTCAGGTATTGGTAGCAGCTTTATAGAGATGAGATGATGACTTTGAATTGTCAAATAAAACAAATGTAATCTACACAACTGAAATATGTGAACAACGAATGGTTAATAAGTGATGGGCAGTCACTACCAACGTGGGACTTTTATTAATTGTTTTATTCTCTGTTGTTATAGCATTCATCCCTCATAGTGCATTTAATGTTWAAAAAAATAATTGAAACCGAAATCTAAAATCGTAATWATTTTTTGATAATCGAGCCGAAACGACCTCAAAAAGCACTAATCGCTCAGCACTAATGTATGTGACTATCATACCGCTATCCCTCTCCCCCTGCCTCTGTCAGATTATCATAGTGGATTTACCCATGTCTTCCCAAAGCAAAATCCTAAATATTTCCACACCCCTCATATTTGGGTAAGTAGGCCCTAATCAGGTTGGCTGGCTGGTTGTGTTTAAGTGCCTCTATCYCCTCCTGTGCTGGCTTGGCCTGGCTGTAGGCTCTGTGGACTGTGGCACTGCTCCAGCAGGCTTCACTGGGACGAGGTCCAAGATGGCAGGACTGAATGCATCTGAGGCAGAGAGAGATGGTTCGATGAAGTCATGGTCTGGGGGGGGGGGAGGGGGGGGGGGTTGAGGAGCAGTGGAAGATATGGAGGCAAAGGTCAAGAAAGGGGAGGAAAGAATTGAGAAGAGTGACGGAGATGATGGAGGAGCAAGTGACAAAGAAAGAGGGGAGATGGAAGAGGGAAGGGACAGGGCTGTGGCTGGGTGTCCTCCTGTTCTTTATACAGCCAAGTTAGCCAAGACAGTCAGCTGAGGCAAAGGTCTTGGTTTGAGAGTGAGGGGCTCCATTTGGTCTAACACCAGAGAGCTGCAATGATCTCTCTGGCGTCGGTCTCCTCTCTTCTTCTTCTCTTATCCTGCTCGGCTCTTCTTTTCTCTTCTCTCTCTGCCCTCTTTCTCTCATATCACTTCTCCCTCGATTCGCTGCTCGCTTCTCTCTTTCCCCCAGTTAAGAATATCTCCAGCTTATGTTAAGGATAGGACCAGTAAGCATTCATACTATTTATTCAGTCCGTTTGGCTGGCTCAACAGTTTCTCTCTTCATGAAAGATTGATTTAAGAACAAATGGGACAGTTGAATGTGATAGGGTGTTAAGGCTATCAATCCTTGGATTGTGGTCGAGGTGACAAATCATATAGGAGCTGTTGTACAGTATTAGGCTATGTATGCTATTGCTGAGTTTTTTTGATTGTGGATTGTATTGTAGCCTGTTAGATTGTTTTGATTTTTGACAGGCAATGACGTAGGCTTTGTTTATAGAGTATTACAGATGTGGGACAGGCATTGTATGTACACCTTGTGATGGATCGATACAGCTGATTAAGTTATCTGCTGGTATGCTCCCATTGAGAATGAATGGTTTGACATTACCAGTGATCAGTCTCTTAGACCCGCTCCTGCACACCTGTGGAATAACATTATGTTCTGAAGAGCTTTTTACCCACACTTTCCTCTCTTCTACAACAACACACCAAACACCCACACACACACAACAACAACACATAAGACACTGGATGAAGAGAGCGAATGACAGAGTCCAGATTGAGCTAGGAAGAACTTTGACTGCTGTCAGGCTTCTCCACAACACCACCACATGTCTGGCGACAATGAAAGAAGTAGACTATCGTTGATCGTGAACAACCTTTTTCTTTGTACCATCCCCTGAAATATGTGAATAACTGCTTTCGTCACAAGCAGTAGTTCATTACACTATGGTGGCTGCGATAGAGTGGAGTCACATTAATACAGGTTTTCTTTATTTTACGCATTGAGATTGATATAGCGTGAAAGTTCTCGTATGGGCTTATCATTTCGATAAGTGTCATTTTGAGGTGGTGTTAAATTCAAGCAGGCTGGGTGTATGTGCTCATTCACAGCGACTACATGGCATTCTATAGTATAGCCCGAGAGAAGTGAAGTAGTGGCAGGCTTTTCAGCATAGTTTTGATGTTTGATTCATTGGAGATTGCGCCGTGGTCACAGAAGACGTATCGATTGGCGTGCTCTGTAGTGTGGATAAGTTTAGCGTGCATAGGCTACTGACTCTAACACATCAGCTTGCTGGCAGGATACGAAGAACTCTGAGTTTAGACTGTTTTATAGGCTGTCAATAAAACGTAGTGTTGCTCTAGACGTATGAGACAGTCAAGGTGTGTGAGGGTGTATCGGTGCCTGATTTCTGCAGTCTGCTGGTTTAATTTCAACCTGATCTAACATAACTAGATTTGATTGGTGTTGTCTTGTCGGTGTTTTAGTCTATATACTGTAGTTATTTGATATTTTGGCTGAACGTTTTAAAGTTTTTGTTTTCCCCAATTAACATTCTGACATGCATAATTGTATTTTAATGATCTAATAATTAAATGAATCATTAATCGGTGTCCTCGTTCTCCAGAGGAGATCCTGACGGCTGGAGGGCAGCAGGAGCAGGAGCTGGAGAAGGTGAAGCGCCGGCGCGAGGGAGAGGAGAGGCGGGCAGGAAACTTGGAGGAGGAGGAGACGGAGGGGGGAGACAGGAGAAGACTAGATAGAAGAAGAGAGGGAGGAGGAGCGGGGAGGGTAGGTGAGAAGTGAAGGACCAGCGACAAGAGGGCACCATTCAGGTAGAGACACCACACAACACCAACCATATAATAGTACTGCTACATGTGGTCGACGCT
>NC_036861.1:4105903-4136133 GCF_002910315.2 Salvelinus sp. IW2-2015
CTTGTGATGGACTCGGATACAGACTGAGATCAAGTTCTCTGCTGGTGTGCCTCCCATTGAGAATGAATGGTTTGACATCTCACCAGTGAGTCAGTCTACTTACGACCCGCTCCTGCACACACACTGTGGAAATCACATTATGTCTGAAAGAGCTTTTTACACACTTTCTCTCTCTCTCTCACACACACACACACACACACACACACACACACACACACACACACCCACCACACACACCCATAAGACACTGCATCAGGAGAGCGATGACAGACCCAGATTGAAGCCCGCCTAGGAAGACACTTGAGACTGCTGTCAAGGCTGTCCTCCACCACACACACACACCCATGCTCTCCGGCGACAAAATTGACAGAGAAGCTTAGACTATCGTTGATGCCTGTGAAACAACCCGTTTTTCTTTGTCACCATCCCCCCCCCCCTCCCCGAAATATGAAATAACTGCCTTCGTCACCCAGAGACGATCTCAATTACTCCCCATGTGTCCTGCCATAGAGTGGAAGTCACACATTAATACAGGCTCTTTTCTTTATTTTACCGCATTGAGCAGTTGTATAAGCCGTGACAAGTTCTCGCTATGCGGCTATCATTTCAGATAAGTGTCATTTTGAGGTGGTGTTCAATTCAAAGCACAGCTGGGTGCTAATGTGCTCATTCCCAGACAGACTACATGGCCATTCCTATAGTATAGCCCAGAGAGAAGTGAAGTTAGTGGCAGGCTTTCAAGCATAGGTTTGAATGTTTGATTCATCTGGCAGAATTGCGCCGTGGTCAAATCAGAAGACGTATCGATTAAGCGTGCTCTGTTAGTGTGGGATAAAGCTTTAGCGAATGCATAGGCTGACTGACTCTACACACACCATCGCTTGCTGGCAAGAATACGAAGAATGCTCTGAGTTAGAACTGTTTTATAGGCTAGTCAATAAAACCGTAGTMTATGCTCAGACCGTATGAGACAGTCAAGGTGTAGCTCAGAGGTGCATAACTCGGTGCCTTGATTTCTGCAGTCCTGCTGGTTTCAATTTCAACCTGACTAATCACCATAACTCAGATTTGATTGTGTTGTCCTTGATCGTGTTTAGTCTATATACTGCTAGTTATTTGATATTTCTGGCTGAACGTTTTTAAAGATTTTTAGTTTTCCCACAATTAAACATTCTGACATGCATAATATGTATTTTAATGATCTAATCAATTAAATGAATCAATTAATCGGTGTCCTCMCCCTTCTCCAGAGGAGATCCTGAACCGGCTGAGGGCCAAGCAGGAGCWGGAGCTGGAGGAGGTGAAGCGCCGGGCGGCAGAGGAGAGAGAGAAGGCGGAGGCGCAGGAAACTCTCCGGAAGGAGGAGGAGACGGAGGGGGGAGAGACAAAGGAGAAGACTGACGACCTAGAGAAGAAGYGAGAGGAGGAGGGAGCAGGGGAGGGTAAGGCTGAGAAGGACAAGGACAAGGCGACCAAAGAGGGGACCACCATTACAGGTAAGAGACACACACACACACACACACACACACACACACACCATCTAACTACAGCTACTGCTACATCGTGGTCCGACAGGCTCTACGGGCTGTTTGATATTACTGTGTCTTGAAATAGAGCGATGTAGGCCTAATTAATTATTGATCCGTTTCCCACTGCTCTCTTCTCTTTCTGAGCCAATTAGAAATCCCTTGTGTTGCGCTGTCAACACATCGGAGACCACTTTGTCAACTTAAAACAATGCCTTCCGCCATACTGCTGATAACCCCTCTGTAATAAGCGTCCTCACACCAAGTTTTAAAAATGCCTACTAGTGTCATTACAATACAGCATCTTCTATATACACACGCTGGAGGTGCTTGTTGTGCATATTCCACACAAAGTCTGATACATACACTTCGACCAACTCTGAAATGTGTGATTTTATTGGCCGCCATCTTGGCACCACAAGTTCCAAGATAATTACGTTCTAGCGAGAATGCAGTTAAAATGTTTTCAACATGTAGCATAGTTTGCGTAACTCTGAATATCTGCCTCTCTGATTGAAGCCGAGCTGGCTCCTTCTACTGGTGAGGGCTCCATCCCTGAGGGGAGTAAGCCTGATCTCCCGCCTCCACAACCCACTCTCCCCGCAACAGAGGCCCCCAGCCCTGCCATGGGGGGGCAAGACATCCCTCCCGGGGCCCGAGAGCCTGGGGATGAGGCCAAAACCAACATGGAGGGCGTGCAGGAGGCTGAAGGTACGAAGGGGGTGGTGTCTCTGTGAACTTTGAACCACATTCATGATCCCCCTCCATTCAATTCCTGTGCCTTGGTTGTTCCTCCCCACACATCCCGCCTCCCCCATGTKGGACCGCTCTACCATTGATCGCTGTCCCTCTTGCATCCCTCATTTCATTGGCTGTCAAGCACCTCAATAATTTATCCTGCAGCAGGATTTTTCATCCSTTGCGAACACCTGAATTTCAGCTTCGGTATTGAACGCTTGTCGCAACTCTGCTGAATACATGCTTTTATTTCATTCCAAAAGAACGCTGAAAGCGAATTGCTTTGATATGCAATCAGACTAAATAGCTTGGCGTGAATCACAATGACTTTAAGACAAAGCATTTGATTCTGAACCTTGCGTGTAAAACATGCCTTTAATGCATGGGTCCAGATCACTWTTACTATGAATCATCATACCCCTATTGGCTGTGTAAAAGGCTGTGTGTGGGCACTACAGGAATGACACGCATGCTACTTCATGACACTAGAGGGCACTATTGCATGTCATTTGAACTTTTGAAGGGACTGTCGGTTGGGTCTTCTCTTGAGAATGCCACATCCCAGGCAAACAAAAATATATAGATTTGATTACATGCCACAATCCAAAATGAGTGAAAACGATAGGCACCGTATCATTTCCGGATTCCCTGGTGCTTATCGTTCATTTGGGTCGAGGCATGTAGCTGGATCGACATACATGATTGTGTGGGATGTGGACTCATTTTGACATATGACTAACTTCGACGTCTGAAAATAACAGTCAAACTTTGATTTTGCAGTATAACATCCCTTTAAAGCATGATTTTAAATGTATTTGTGGTTTTAGAGAAGGCAGGTTCTGAGTCTAGCTCTCCCGGGGGAGAGGGGGTCCCCAGCCTGAGCCAGCCCCCTCARCCCAGTGGTGAGGAGAACAGTAACAGCAGCACCATTACCAGGGAGGCCCCCAGGGTCCCGGAGGAGCCCGACCTGGCCGACAGGTCCTCTCAGTCCTCTATCAACAGCCAGGACGACCAGGGGGTGAACGGCGAGGCCGGTGGAAAGCGGTCGGCAGTCACGCCGGGCGGCCGCATGGTGACCCGCCTGCGTAACCCGGAGAGTAAGCTGAGCCAGCTGAAGAGCAAGAAGGTGGAAGAAGCCGTTCACGAGGCCAACAAGGGCTACAAGGAGGGCAAAGAGGTGATCACTATTAATCTACAAAAAATACTGATTAGCCGTTGGATTCCTAGCTWTCCTTAGGTTGTTGCCCGGTGTACCAAACTTTTTTCGGAATCGTGGGCCAAATGTTTTGTTCTAAAAATATCATGCATTTATTTCAATTCAAGTGTCGCTRGTCTGTTATCAAAATATAATGTATTTGATTTACCTTTGATTTGACCCCCCTCTCCTCACTCCAGGTGCTGGTGGTGACCSCGGCGGGCGACGTGTCGCGTCTCAGCACCCGCAGCCTAACAAGCAAGGAAGTGGTGATGAAGGGCACACTCAGCCACTTCTTCAAGCTGGGCCAGGAGGGCAAGTACCGCGTCTACCACAACCAATACAGCGGAAATACGRTGGCCCTCAACAAGCCCCAGCACCGTGAGGACCTGGACAAGCGGCGACACCTCTCGCACAAGGTAAACTTTAAGACAAAACGTATTTTAAGATAACTTTAGCTTGCACACACCTGAAGGAGTCAACAGAAACTTGAACAGATAAACACTTGTGATAAGTTTTAAGTTCAACTGTTTAAAGGGATACTTTGAGATTTTGGCAATGAAGCCCCTTATCTACTTCCCTAGAGTCCGATTAACTTGTGGATACCTTTTATGCCTCTGCGTCCAGTATAAAGGAAGTTTGAGATAGTTTTGCGAGCCAATGCTAACTAACGTTAGCGCAATGACTGGAAGTCTACAGGATAGCAATTGCGCTAGCGCTAGTTAGCAACTTTCTTCAAACCGCAAGCAGAGACATAAGAATGGTATTCATGAGTTTGTCTGACTGTGAGGGAAGTAGATAACGTGCTTCATTGCCCAAAACTCGGAAGTATCCCTTTAAGCCTTTGATGCCACCTTTCAGTCTTCTTTGTATCTTGTACAGTACTGTTCTTTTCTGATTTTAMCTGTTTTCTTCTATCTTTCTAATTGTTGATCCTTAAAGCATTTTTAAGTTTGTTTTAGATGTACAGTGCTTTGTGATTTCCCCATGTAATGAAAAGCTCTCTACATATAAAACTTATTTTATTGTCCAGTTTTGCATGACGCCGGCAGGCGACTTCAAGTGGAACGGCTCCATCCACGGCTCCAAAGTGRTGACCATCTCCACGCTGCGCCTCACCATCATCCAGCTGGAGACCAARGTGCCCGCACCCTTCATGCACCCCAACTGGGCCTCACACAGGTACGGATGGAATGTGAGCTCTGMGTGTTTTTGAGATCCTAGTTGGTTGATTTTTTTTATGTTATGAAAGAATACGATCAAAATGTTTTTAACCCATAAGAGTCTAAGCCAGGGGTGGGGGGGTTCTACTAAGCTATTTGGTTTAGAATTTRAAGACTAGAGGTCGACCGATTAATCGGAATGGCCGATTAATTTGGACCGATTTCAAGTTTTCATATCAATCGGTAATCYGCATTTTTGGAGACCGATCGTGGCCGATTACATMGCACTCCACGAGGAGACTGCYTGGCAGGCTGACTACCTGTTATACGAGTGCAGCAAGGGAGCCAWGGTAAAGTGCTAGCTAGCATTAAACGTATCTTATAAAAAACAATCAATCTTAACATAATCACTAGTTAACTACACCTGGTTGATGATATTACTAGTTTATCTAGCTTGTCCTGCGTTGCATATAATCGATGCGGTGCCTGTTAATMTATCATTGAATCATAGCCTACTTCGCCAAACGGGTCATTTAACAAGCGTATTTGCGAAAAAGCACTGTCGTTGCACCAGTGTGTACCTAACCATAAACATCAACACCTTTCTTAAAATCAATACACAAGTATATATTTTTAAACCTGCATATTTAGTTAATATTGCCTGCTAACATGAATTTCTTTTAACTAGGGAAATTGTGTC
This sequence comes from Salvelinus sp. IW2-2015, assembly GCF_002910315.2. Taxonomy (NCBI): domain Eukaryota; kingdom Metazoa; phylum Chordata; class Actinopteri; order Salmoniformes; family Salmonidae; genus Salvelinus; species Salvelinus sp. IW2-2015. The sequence goes on from NC_036861.1 coordinate 4,111,226, forward strand.
ACTTCTCTTGCGTTCTGTGCAACAGAGTCAGGGTATATGCAGCAGTTTGGGCCGCCTGGCTCGTTGCAAACTGTGAAGACTATTTCTTCCTAACAAAGACAGCCAACTTCGCCAAACGGGGGATGATTTAACAAAAGCGCATTTGCGAAAAAAGCACAATGGTTGCACAAATGTACCTAACCATAAACATCAACGCCTTTCTTAAAATCAATACACAGAAGTATATATTTTTGTAACCGATATGAAATGGCTAGCTAGTTAGTGGGGTGTGCGCTAATAGCGTTTCAATCGGTGACATCACTCGCTCTGCGACCTTGAAGTAGTTGTTGCTCTGCAAGGGCRGCAGCTTTTGTGGAGCGATGGGTAACGATGCTTCGAGGGTGGAAGTGGAATGATTATATATTTTTTCCTTACTGCTATTAGCCCATACAAACGCGTTGAATAGCAGATTCACTACATTGAACGWCAGTCCCCCKKAAAAATCAAATGGAAGTTTGTTTTCAAGTGTCTGTCCTATATCTGAGAGATAGAAGATCAGGAAACATACATTTTTTGGGACATGTATTTATCCCCTTTTTTTTGGCATTAAACAATCTCCATTTAAACTTCCATAAATGTTTTCAACTMGTACCGGGGGACCTTCAGACGAATCTTGTGAGGCCTGTGGGTGTCCTAGAACAAAACAACCAAGATGTATATGTTCGTGAGAGTCTCACCTTTCCACAGAGGACTCATATTAGTGTTGTTGCACAAACTGTTCGGACAGTTGGTAGATCGGCTGTACCGACTTCAGACGGGTCCAAAGATGCTTGTGGGGGTCGTAGAGCAAAATGGAATCATCTTTCTATAGTTTTGTAGGTCAAACCGTTTGGATGCTACAGACGATTTTGTGAGAAGACCGATTTCCGGGAAGTCTCGTGGTCTGACAAACACCGCTCTAGCTCTTTCACCGCAGATGCGGAAGTGCGACATAGGCGGATTAGGTGAATTGAGACTGATCCAATGCAAAAAAAACAATCTCTACCTTAAACTGAGTTTTTCATTTTTTCTGTTGTTGTATTATGCTAATTGGATTTATGCAGGGTGCGTGGACATCAACCTTACAGGGTTAAGTGTTCGTTTAACCATTGTGTGCTCMTCCTCATTGGGGGAGGGGGCACAGGCTATTATTTGTGACATGATTTGGTGATAACGTGTATGTTTTTACATGTTCATTGAAGTTGGCGTGCTCTGCTCTTGTTCAGTTCTGACCCCAGCAGTCCCAGGTGACAGAAYGTCACACTGTCATGATTTGATGTCACCYTGCTCCCATATGATGGATAACACCATTGTCTGACTCCCTTTGGCTTTGTTTTGGTTTTCGTCAGGAACAACTGGATTAAGGCGGTGCAGATGTGCAGTAAGGCCAGGGAGTTTGCCCTGGCCATGGCCATCTTGGAGTGTGCCATCAAACCTGTGGCCCTGCTCCCTGTCTGGAAGGACTCTCTGGGACACACCAGGCGAGTAGACTCAGAGCACACACACACAGTCACGTCTTTCACTTTAAACTGGCATCAAGTCATCAAGGGAACCTCATTTACCGTGTTATGCCATCCTTACATTACCACTTCAAATAATTCCTTAATACCATTCAATCATACAAGTCTGCAGCCACTTCAAAGTCGGACTTCTTAGAACAAGTGCAAACCCTAGACCAGTGGCAGGTGCTGAATACCAGTGGCAGCTGCTGAATACCCAGGGCGGGGTGGTTGGAGATGTGAACAAAGTAGCCTGACATAAATATAATGCCAAGTTCTCTAACTATCTGTAGTTTCTTTGAATAGATACTGTATATAAAGCGATCTGTGCAACAGCATAAATACACCTATTTCACTTTTGCATGTAAAAAAAAAAAAAAGGGGGGAGAAAAAAAAGACCACCTAAGTTAATGTTTTAAGTATCCCTGTATTTCTGTTATTACGGTGCTATCACTCTGTTATTTGTGAGCCTGCGCAGGAGTCTTGTTGATGAACCTGGCCTGAGTGCAATGGCAGCCATGTATTGTGCTAAAACGGTTGAGTAAACGTTGTTAAACAGGAACCTTGTCGTTGTCATTTTGATTTAACATTGGCAGCAGAGGATGGTTAATAACTACAACGTGCCACCTTGCTTCGACGATAACAGGTCGTATGAAAGTTGGAAAATGAACTTTGAATCTGGACACGGGTTACTAATCTGGACAAGACAAAGCAAGCACTTGAGGTGGTATTATCGCTTGGGGGATGAGCGAGAGATACAGCACTGGAAYTATCTGTTGAGGATTTGAATAAGGATGATGGTATGGGAACTTTGATTAGAGCACTGGATTCTGTGTTTCTTAAAGAAGAYAAAGACCGTGCCTACGAGGCATATTCAAACGTTGACAGTGTTACTAGAGACATTTCGGTTGCAATGACGGACTACATCATTGACTTCGAACAGAGGTACGAGATGGTTCTCCCGGATGCAGTGTTAGCTTTCAAGTTGGTAGATACTGCCTGTCTGGACAGWTGGCTTTGACTGCTTGTACAGTGCTGACTTTTGTGTCAATGAAGTCGGCATTAAAAAGAAATTGGGGTGAAAAGATGTCTGCCGTGCCAATAACAGATGGAATGCAAGTGAGTGACGCAGCATATTATACTGAGCAGCAGAGAAAAGGCTCCAAAAAGTCACGTTCTCAAGACAACCAGACGAGGGCGCCATTGCCCGGCACAAATCCACTGGACAGATATGGAAAGAGATCTAAAAGGTGCTATTTGTCAAAGCACTTACCGTTTGGTTAAAGACTGTCCTCATAAAAATGAACAAGTTAAACTAACAGAGGAAAATGTAAACACAGAGATAGAGCAGTGTAACATTACGCTGTTTTCAAACCAATCTTCTTCATAGTTGAATCTCATAGTTGAATCTGCTTTGATTGATACTTGTGTGTACACGAACAGTGTGTGGTGCAAAATGGCTTGATAGCTATGTCAGTGAACTAAATATGAACTAAATATGAAATAAGTACAAACTATGATTGACACACTAAGCAACCGATCTGTCAAATTTGGAGATGGGAGAATCGTCCATTCTACCAAGAGAGTTAAGATACTGGCAAAAATTGGTCAGACTAAGTCACATTGAAACAGAGGTGGTCCCTACTATTAAAAACTCTATGCACAATGTTCATGGTTACAGCCCATACCAACTAGTGTTGGGGCAGAACCCTGATCTTCCCTCTGTATTGGTTGACAAGCCACCAGCACTAGAAGGGACCYGTGTGAGTGCATGGGTGGGAAGGCACCTTTCAGCACGACATACAGCAAGAAAAGCTTTCACTGAAGCAGAGTGTTCAGAGAGAATTCACAGGGCTCTGCGTAAACCGCTTCGACCCACGAATGAGACGTACGAGACTGGAAACAAAGTGTATGACAAAACGAGTTCACTGTCAAGAGTGGGAAGGACCGGGAGTAGTCATTGGCTAAGATGGTGTGGTGATATTTGTGAGACACCATTGTCAGGGTGKATCACTCAAGATTGCGGAAAGTAAATGATCAACAAGATGGAGGGGCTGTTGCTGTGAATCAGCATCCTACTGAAAATGACCAAAAGGACACATTAACAGACACAAACCTACCAGATGTTGCATCCAAGGATATGGACTCTAGTGATGCACTGATATGACATTTTTGGCCAATACCGATATCCAATATTTTCCTTGACAAAAAACCCGATACCGATAATCGATATTTAACATTTTAGCGGCCTTTTAAGCATTCTAGTATAGTAAAAAGTTAACACACACATGGATGCAGTGGTCTAAGGCATGGCATCTCAGTGCAAGAGGCGTCACTACAGTCCCTGGTTGGAGTCCAGGCTGTATCACATCCGGCCGTGATTGGGAGTCCCATAGGGCGGTGCACAGTTGGCCCAGCGTTGTCCGGGTTTGGCCGGGGTAGGCTGTCATTGTAAATAAGAATTTGTTCTTAACTGACTTGCCTAGTTAAATAAAGATTACACACACACTGCCCAAAAAGTTATTTTGTTGACATTTACGTATGTCCCCATTACCAGTATAACATAATCAAAACCTATTTCTTTCACTTACTTGCTGTGCTGTTTCATTGTTAATTTGTTTCATTCTCAACCAGGATTTCTATGGAACGCAGTTTGGGTCTTTGCGTGTCAAAAAAGAAAACATTGACCAGTAGATAACACTATTTTACGTGTCAAATAAGCTTGTTGACCAATCAGGACCTGAATATGACTGCACGTCATATAATAATTTAACGTGTCCATAATTTTTTTCCATAGTTATTACACATTGATAACACTTTCATTTGTATTTCATGTCACAACGATTCATGGATACATATGATGCTGGTGAAGTTGTCTCACGCACCTACAGTGCTGGTCATTTAAAAAAAAAAGCTTGATTAATGGTGGTCGGACCCATCTATGTGAAGCTAGCCACAATAATAGACTGCGGTTAGCCTTCAAAATAAAAGTATGGCATAATTCTACTATTAGTATTAATTTGCATCACTGACAATAACCTACTTTTATTTTGAGGGCAAACCGCAAATTCCACTATTGTGCCTAATCCTTATCCTTCACAACACATAACCCTGTCCGGTCGAGCCTCACTAGCCAGATGAAGCCACCTGGCTGCTTATAACGTTGGCTTTGGGCAACAGGGTTAAGTAGCTGGCTAGCTATTTATTTTCATTAACTGAAGTTCATTTTCAATAGGCGAACAACAAGTGGCAACCTAGCTAATACTTACAAGGATTCCTAAATCATTGCTAATAATGAAAATGACTGCAGTTTCCACTGGTCATTTTTTTTCAGGCTGGTTGTATTGGTGCTAGTTAGGTACCAAGCTAAAGCTAGCTACCCCAAAAGTTGTGGTTGTACAAATGATGCTTTATTACCAACGTGATATTGTAAACACATTGTTCGTGGCCAGTGTTTGCTTGTTTGCAGACATTTTTGTACAGCTTTGACAGTGCTACTGTATCTTTTTTGACACGCAATGACCCAAACGGCGTTCCATAGTATGTATGTCTTGAAGCTAATTACTGTGTAACTCCGGTCGGGTCGCACTTGGTCGACTTGTTGACTGCTCGATTCACACAGCAGACATTGTGGGCTAGGTTATGAATGCTGTGTTGCACGTGTAGCGCAAAATTGTACGTGGCGTGATTACATCATGTACCTACGTTATATAGGTATGCACGTCAGCTTTGACATCGGTTTTGTACATCGGCGTTAAACTAGACATCAGCTGATACCGATGTTGGCATTTTTAGCTAATATCGTCCGATTACGATATGTTCACCGATATATCGTGCATCCCTAATGGTCACTGAAACCGATACAGGAAATGGAGCAGAGACCTTCAACCATGACACAGGTAATACTATTGAGAGTTCAAATGAGGAAAACATCCAACAACAGCCACATGTGTAAAGACAGCATGGTTGTTCCAATCTGAAAACTGGACAAACTGTTAAATACATGGACAGAGAAAGTGGTATTCCACATACAGCAACCGTCATTGGACGAGCAGGAAAACACCAGAACTGGTACAACTTTCAATACTCTGAACCAGCTACACTTTCTGGTACAACAGGGTCAGCTGACCTGTCACTTGGAGATAAGCTCAGAATTGAACAAATGGAAAATCGAGAAGACAGAATGACATTCAAAATGTTGATGTACTTGAAAAAAAGGATGTGTCTTTTGACTCAGCTAAGCTAGATGAGCCCTGTAATTGGAGGAAAAATTGAGTGTTTGTGGAAGTCAAAGACATTGGCCAAAAATTTGTCTCAACAAGGTGGGTGTGTACCCTTAAATAATCCTTAACTGGAATAGTGCCAAAAGCACATCTAGAGGTTTTGAGGAGCTGGGTGCTAAAGAACTCCCAAAAGATTCACTGACATGCGCCTCAGAGTCACTCAGATTGCCGATGACAGTGATCTGACAGAAAAAATGGAAACTTCATTCCATAGACATCAAATCTGCATTTTTGCAGGGAACAGAGCTGTCAAGGGACATTCACATCCGACCTCTGCCTGAAGCTAAGAGCGAAGGAACACTGGAAACTACGCCAAAGGCGGCAGGTAGCCTGTGCTCCTGAAGGCAGTCAGTAATGAAAAGTGGCAGCTTGACTTATACAAATAACTTTGTCACACAACCCATCTGTAATGGGTAACTTAAATAATAGTTGTGACATTTAATTATGTTTTTGATGTTTTATTCTTTAAAGAAAAGTGGGGGATTGTTAAGTTCATGTTTTAAGTATCCCTATATTTCTGTTATTGCGGCTCTATCACTCTGTTATTAGTGCGCCTGCGCAGGAGTCTTGTTGATGCACCTGGCTTGAGTGAAATGGCAACCATGTATTGTGCTAAAACGGTTGAGTAAACGTTGTTAAACTGGCACCTTGTCGTTGTGTCATTCTGCGTTAACGCCACTGCTGAACATGCTGCTTTGAACAGATTCAATTATACTGTTTAGAACGAGCAGCTAGCTCACAAAGTCACCAGGAAGAACGCAACAAGCATGCAGATGCAATAAATGAAAACACTATGTTACTGGGGATAAGTAGCTACCATAATGTCTCAAAGCATAGTGCGCTAGGCAGTTAACTATCATTCTGAAATAACTTCATATTTTCAGTTAGTCCGATATTTGTTTTGACAGACTTGACATTGGCATGGGAGCTAGCAAGCTGCTAGGTAGCTGCTTATCAAACGGATTAATTTTACCCAAAAATCAACCAAACTGTTTATCAATGTTTCTCAAAATTACTGTAGCTGTCTAATTAATTTGCTCATGCTTTGTGATACACACGGTTTTATGCTCTTTTTGTACACACATGTTGCCCTGTCACCTACAGGACAACCTGATGATCACCGTGGGGGGAAACAATGCAATTGGCCAGCCACTGTCATGCTTTTTTGTCCGACCAGATCCACGATGAGAAGGTTCTAGCTAGTGTATCCCTCTGTCCTTGGACTCTTGTTGGACTGTCTCTTATACACATCTAGATGTGTATAAGAGACAGCACACACATGGACGCAGCGGTCTAAGGCACTGCATCTCAGTTCAAGAGGTGTCACTACAGTCCCTGGTTGGAGTCCAGGCTGTATCACATCCGGCCGTGATTGGGAGTCCCATAGGGCGGTGCACAGTTGGCCCAGCGTCGTCCTACAGTACAACCTGATGATCACCGTGGGGGGAAACAATGTAATTGGCCAGCCACTGTCATGCTTTTTTGTCCGACCAGATCCACGATGAGAAGGTTCTAGCTAGTGTATCCCTCTGTCCTTGGACTCTTGTTGGATGTACTTGTCTGGTTTATCAAGCTCCCATGACTGTTAGGAATTACAATTAGCTTTTTGCTTTAGCGCAATCTGTACCTGATTTTAGTGCAGATCTAGCCTCGAGTGGGGAAGTAAGCCGTCTGGCGCCAGACATTTCAACCGTGTATCGGTGATTCGTTACATCCCGAGTGTTGCACCGGTCTGAGGCACTGCAGTGCTAGAGGCGTCACTACAGACCCAGGTTCGATCCCTGGCTGTATCACAACAGTCCGTGATCAGGAGTCCCATAGGGCGGCGGACAATTGGCCCAGCGTCGCTGGGTTGGGGGGGTCTTTACAAGTAGGCCGTCATTGTAAATAAGAATGTGTTCGTAACTGACTTGCCTCCTTAAATAAAAAGTAAAAAATAGTATGAAGCAATACATTCAGTTTGCATTCAAAGTGATATGCTTGTATAAACATTGGCACASGGTGCCTTCCAAATGGAATCCTATTCAAAAGTAGTGTGCCATTTGGAATAGTGTCGCCCTACTCTAGCAGCTCCTCTGTCCCCTCCGGTCCCTCACACTAAGACCAGTTTACCCAGAGGTGATCAGCAGCAGATAAAATGTCCCACCCCCGGCGTGTAGCACAATATTTATACACTAGGGGAACACTGCTACCTGTTCTACTGATGGGTAAAGACCCCAACCCTCCTCCTCTTAAGACTTGATTATGTTATAGTAAGGGTGGGTGTGCAGAGTCAGTCAAGGGGCTCGCATCATTTGTGTGTGTGTTGCATGGGGCCTTGCCAAGAGCAACGAGGGAGTTACCCTCCTCTACTTTTTGATCCGGGCTGGCCCAGACCTTTCKCTCACARCAGAGTGCATTGAAGGAAGCCGCTTTTGAACTGACTGTGTTTGKCTTTCTCTCTCGTCCCCCTTTCTGTGCCACCATGCAGGCTACACCGTATGACGTCCATGGAGCGGGAGGAGAAGGAGAAGGTGAAGAAGAGGGAGAAGAAGCTGGAGGACGAGGAGACCATGCAGCAGGCCACCTGGGTCAAGTACACCTTCCCCATCAAGCACCAGGTATTACACAATCACAATCACAAACACCCGCACACAGACACACTCACTCAGACACCCACACACACACAGTTAAGGGCTGCTACACATGCACAGACACATACACCCTTTTCATTTGGCCCTTGTTTACCGACCGAGCCCGGGTCCTTTTAAGTCGAAGCGCTACCACTCTATTTATGACCGGGCCGTTCACCATCACCCCTAATTGCCAGGACGTGTTTAATTGCAACTTCCTGCCTCCCCAGAATGGCGAACGGTGCTAAAAAGCCCTTTGATGAGGTGTGAGTGTCCAAGCTCCGGGGGGGGGGGGTCAACTTTCACATAGTGGCCCTACTAGATGTGTTTACTTAATGGTGGGTGTGAATACCCTCTGGCCCTCTCATTTCTCTCTCTCTTACCTTCCTCCTCTCACTCCTGTCCGCTTCTTTTATCGCTCGCTCCCCCCTTCTCTCTCCGCTGCCCGCTTTCTTCTTCCCTTTGTACCCTCCCCCCTCTCTCTCCTTTCCGCTTCCGTCTTTCCATCTCTCTCTCTCTCTCTCCCGTGTGAAGGTGTGGAAGCAGAAGGGAGAGGAGTATCGTGTGACGGGCTGGGGCGGCTGGAGCTGGATCAGCAAGACGCACGTGCACCGCTTCCTAACCAAGCTGCCTGGCAACACCAACGCCAACTACCGCGCCGAGCTGGAAGGTCAGCAGGAGCGTTCTAGTTTGTGTCCTCTTCATAGAGGATAGATAGAGCTCTCCTCTTTGTTATCTGTGGCTTTATGGCATCTGTGACAGCACTGCAATGTCAATTCAAAAACAAAATATATCCAATAGAGATCTTTATCCATCTCTATGATTTGTTTTGAAAGAAATCAAGGAATTCAGTGGACAAATGTACCCTTAGCTGTCATAACACTCCTCTTATTTCTTAATTGCAAAAGTTGTGAAATGTGCAATTCAATTGTTAAGTCACATGGATAACGTCCCTGTGAAATTGACTACTAATATAAATGTGGCTATGATAACTAAAACATGTATGTTTCTCCTTTTGCAGCTGCCAGACGTGGCGAAGAAATGCAACTTGCTGGATTGGGTCCAAGGCCAAGGTTGTTCAAAACAACTGTAGTTTCAGAAACCCCAGGGAAGCAGAAGACCCGTAGAGAAAGATGGGGGTGCTACCACCACCACCACCACCACCACCACCAGTACCACCCCAGAGCCCTCAGCAGACCGCCTGTCGGGAGAGAAGACGAAGGAAAAGTCAGAGGAGGGAAAGAAAGAAGAGAGTGACGGGCCAGCGAAGGTGAAGATGCAAGACTCCGCTGCAGAGGAGGCTGCTGACAAGATGGAGGTGGACCCTAGCCTCTCAGACTCAGGACAAAATGATGAAAAAGGTTAGCGCTTTTATAGACTGGCATTGACTCCCTTGTTGATAGTTAGCGGAGTTAAAGCTAACAAACACATGCAATATCAGTCACACGTATTATTGAATCAATCAGTTCTTATACTGCTCTACATGCCAATGTGAAGGGAGGCTCATATACTTCCATACTTGGGCACTAAGCTTCTTCACCATTGTTCTGACAAGAGAGGATAAGAAAAATGATCCAGTAACTTATGTGTCCATTTTGTTTTTCTCTCAGGGACCTGCAGCAGCCCAGGGACCGAGACGGAYACGACGTGCGTGAGGCAGGAGCTCGGTGAGGGGAATGCAAGGCCTTTCAACTACGACGTGGTGGACGTGGCCCAGGGCTTCCTGATGCGCGTGGCCTACAAGAAYAAGGTCAAGGCCTCCAAGCTGGACGGTCTGCTGGAGCGGCGCGTCAAACAGCACGCACTGGAGGAGAAGCAAAGGGTTCAGGTCTCCCTGACCAAGCCTACCCCAGTGAAGATCACCCTGGCCCTGCCGCAGACCCCACTCCAGCCCCAAACTCCGACCCAGGCCCAGAGTCCCACAGTGAAATTGGAGTTCAGCACCCCTTCGGTGCCACCTGCGCTTGCTCCATTGTCAGTCAAAGGGGAGGTGCAGGCGGGCCCTTCAAAGACCGCTGAGGGGTTCCCTCACCCAGCCACAGCGACCCCAGCCAAAGAGCCTGCAGCTGAAGCATTCCCTAGGACACAAAACCAAATAACCCCCCAGAAACAGGAGGGAGACCTCCCTGAGAGGACTATAGGGCCCACAGGGGCCGGTTCAGGGCAGGAAGGCCTTAAAAGGCCCAGCAGCACAGCGGAACCAATGGAAACTCAGAGTTCAGGTGGGATCCACTACACTGGCAGACCATCAGAGTCTACCAGCGACAAGCCCGCTTCCACCGAGGGTGCAGGACCTGAAGTGGCCATTTTTAAACCCCACTCCACAACGATTCCTCCAAGCACTATAACCCAGGAGGGCAGCCATAGTGCAGCTACCGTTCCTAAACCCCCCCAGCAAAGCACAGAGAAGAACGGGAAGGGGCCCGAGGAGAGGCAGGGCAACGGACAGAGCAGCACTGAGGTCATCGCCACTGGGTCCCACTCCTCCTCTCTACCTCAGATCAATGGAAATGACAGCGTGGAGGCTAAAGCCTTGACCAACTCTTTACCAACTCCAAACGAGCCCTCCGARGCTCACACTAACAGCTCTGAGGTCAAAGTGAACAGTCTAGGCAAGGCGGAGGGAGAGGGTCAAGTAGTCTCGCCCCCAAAGCCCTTGCTCAACGGCAATGTGGCCCCTGTAGCCGAGAGGACTGGGCCTGACAGCACGGAACCAAGGCCGGCTCTAAGGGTAGAGGTGGAGAGCAAGGTCATAGTGTCGGTGCAGGACTGCCAGCCCCCGGTGAAGGTGGCCAGGCTGGAAAACAACATGGAGGTGCTCGGATCTACAACCACCCAGCAGCTCAACAACACCCAGCCCATGGAAGTTAAGCCTGATGCTGCCACMCCCAACAAAATGTCCCCCTCGTCGGTGCGCTCTGCGGAGGAGAGCAGCAACAGTGGGGTGGGATCCCTCTGTAAGACCATACTCACCCAGGTAACCACCACAACAACCACCACCACCACGGTATCCACAGAGTCTCGGCTAACGGCGGGGGTCTCAAGCTCTTCGGGGGCAARGCCCGCGCCCATTGTCTCAACCACCGAGAGCAGCGCGGTGTCCACGCTCGCCACCATGACCAAAACCACCGTGACCAAAATGCGCTCACCCACACCCGACAGCCAATCGGACGAGAGCCAGAGCGAAACGGTGACCGAGTACAAGACAACGCTCTTCGCCACCCACAAGGAGTCCTCTCGTTTAACCTCCTCTMTTTCGGGGGTCGCGACCTCGTCGACCTCCACCAAGGGCCGCATTCGCCTCCTCAAGTTCTCGCGCACCAAAAAGACGCGCTCGGGAACCGCCTTGCCATCCTACCGCAAGTTTGTTACCAAGAGCCAGCGTAAGAGCATCTTTGTCCTGCCCAACAACGACCTGAAGAAGCTGGCACGGCAGGGTGGCATCCGTGAGGTGTCCATCTTCAGCTACAACGCCAAGCCGGCCCAGGACATCTGGCCCTACCCCTCGCCCAGACCCACCTATGGTATCACATGGAGGTGAGAACACAGTTTTTAAGATTTCTCATTGGCGCCCCTGTTTTCAACGGTTTAGCGCTTTAACTAACTGCATTATTTGATATGATTAAGGCCCTGAGTTTTGCCAGACTACCTGGCTAGAGAAAACTCAGAGCTTTAAATATATGAGTTTTCTAGTGCTCCATCTGATTTCTGATTGGCGTTAGTTTCAGCCTTGCGCTCCATCAACTCTGAGCTATGATACAGTCACTGCACCACAATAACTGGAACCTCTCGAGCATTAATGCTCCGGCGAACGATATTCACGTCTTGTCCTGTTGATTTGTTGGTTATGCCTTCTGTTTGCCGTTAGGGGGTTTGGCCCCTGTGACTCTGTTGTGGCTCTCAGAGAGAGACCTCAGGCTATTTTGACCACCGCCTTTTACRMCCTTTTTACTGCTAGACGTGAATCATATTGGCGGTCTGCAAGTGTCAGGATATTCACGTTGCGCATTAACCACTCCGAGGATGTTTTCCCTGRCTGTGGTCAGTCAGTCACACTGGACAAGGAGGAATGTCTTTCCCCGTGTGCATCCCAAATGGCACCCTATTCCCTATATAGTGCACTACTTTTGACCGGGGCCCTATGGTATAGTAGTGCACTCTATAGGGATTAGAGTGCCTTTTGGGACGCACTCCTTTACTGTCCCAATATGTGTTTTTTAAATTKTTTTTTWAATGTTTTTTTACATTTGTTCAACCTTTAAATGGCTGTGGAAGCATGCCAAAGCATACCAAAGAGTCAGGTTCATAGCCAACCTCGGCAACAAGGAACTAACACGGTCATTTTACCTAGCTGCCAGGGTTGACTTATGAATTTTATGAGCTCTGTGTGAGTGTGGTGCCTGTGTGCACGTGCTCTTTTCCTTGTACCTTTACGGTAGCAGACATAGGCTGTGTGTGTTGGTGACCCCAGACAGTTGTCTTTGCGCGTGCGTATATGTGCATGTGTGTACGTGCACGCGCTTGTGCTCCTGTGTGTGTGGTAACCTATTTGTCTGTCTCTGTAGGTACCGTCTCCAGACAGTGAGGTCCCTGGCAGGGGTCAGTCTGATGCTGAGGCTACTGTGGGCCTGTCTGAGGTGGGATGACATGGCCGTCAAGCCCTCCGCCGCTGTAGGCACCACGCGAACAGGTAGACCATCCTTTCTCTGCATGTCTCTCAACACCCACCCACCCAATGTACACTACCGTTCAAAAGTTTGGTGTCACTTAGAAATGTCCTTGTTTTTGAAAGAAAAGCAAATTTTTTGTCCATTAAAATAACATRAAATTGATCAGAAATACAGTGTAGACATTGTTAATGTTGTAAATGACTATTGTAGCTGGAAACGGCAGATTTMTTATGGAATATCTACATAGGTGTACAGAGGTCCATTATCAGCAACCATCACTCCTGTGTTCCAATGGCACGTTGTGTTAGCTAATCCAAGTTTTTATAATTTTAAAAGGCTAACTGATCATAAGAAAAGCCTTTTGCAATTATGTTAGCACAGCTGAAAACTGTTGTTCTGAATAAAGAAGCTGGAGCATCAGCACTTGCGGGTTTGATTACAGGCTCAAAATGGCCAGAAAATTGCTTTTCTTTAAAAAACAAGGACATTTCTAAGTGACCCCAAACTTTTGAACGGTAGTGTACATTGTAGGGGAAGTGTACAAGCTTGATATAGTCATTGCGTGCTAAGAATATGGGACCAATTACCAAACGTTTTACTACACATATGAGTGCATTTGTCCAAATACTTATGACACCTTTTAATTGGGGGACTATATACATAAAGTGCTTTAATTTCTAAACCGTGAAACTGATACAGTGTTTTCAGAAAGTGTTCACACCCCTTGACCTTTTCCACATTTTGTTGTGTTACAGCCTGAATTTAAAATAGATTAAATTGAGATTTTTTTGTCACTGGCCCATAATGTCAAAGTGCAATTTGTTTTCAACATTTTTAAGCAAAATTGAACCAAAAAAATTGTTGAACTGTCTTGAGTCAAAAGTATCACCCCCTTTGTTATTGCAAGCCTTAATAGTTCAGGAGTAAAAATGTGCTGCCCATTCGTCTTTGTAGCTCAAAGGTTCGGTTGCTACAAAACAAATTACATCTACGGTACCCGATTTCAGGCTAGTCTCCTGACACTTGTAGGGGGTCGTATAGCAACAACAGTATCTCCCTTTTCCATAGAGTGGTCATAGTAGTTGTAGGCCACATCGTTCGACTCTACAGACGTTTACGTGAGAAGAATGATTTTCTGGATGTCATGGTCTGACAAACAGCGCTCTAGTTCTGGCACCTTTCAGCTCCGATGTGGAGGTACAACAATGGCGGATGCTGCTGGATAGAGACGCATCCAGTTCAATTAACACGATATCTCTAGCTTTGCCTTTCTGGCTGAGTTCCCGGTCGAATTGAACCCGATTGACAAGTTTTCTCTCTGAAAAATGTAGTTCATTTAATCTGATTGTCATAAGGTTCCATGACTTTGTCCACACAGGGCATCTGAACACACCAAAATACATTTAGATGATTTTCATTACATTTTGGGTGTTTCATTTAACTTTTGTACACCTGTGGTGTTCCCGGTCAAAAAATGACTGTCATTAGACATGAATGGCGTGAGACACAAATTATGTATAAAATTGAGTTCAGGCACATGCCCATTCAGATGGACACACTTCCTCTCCCAGACCCCCACATGCATGTGTGTTTGAGCACACACACACACACCTCACTCCCCTTCTTGGCTTCCATGGCAACCCCCACCGGAACCTTTCCCCAATAGAATCTTTCCCCCACGGGAACCACACCTGTRMGCATTCTCACAAACAATCGCAACATTGTTTCAATAATATATAGAACTTTTCTTGCAGCTCTGGTATATAAGGCTTTTTTGAGGCCTTGCTCACAATTCATTCTGTGGCAGCACAATGACCAAACGATATACTGTATGTGAGGCTCTTGATCATATCTTTGATCATGACACTGGTGAGGAGGAGAGAGTCCTTGTTATACTTTGACACAAATGAGTTTTATAAATAGCACAATACATTTCATCTGASTATTTGTTATAGTCAAAATAATCCATACATTAWGCTTTTMTTACTCAAAAARGAGTTGTATGAYCTCAGGACAATGAGGCCTACAGGCCATAAATAGCAAATAGAAGTTCAAAACGTGTAATGTTCACAAGAACATAAGTTGATAAAAAGATCTAACACAACTTTAGGTGATAATACATGTATCATTATGGATTTATAATCAGCTATAATGGGGGCGGTCATTTTGGACCGGGAACACAGAACTAATTAACATAAAACGAGCACGACAGGAGGGTTAAACTGACGGATTTTCATAGTGATTATTTTGTTATGTAACTTAGATAAACGCACCGGCGCGTCAATCGACTCTAGGGGGTTAACAAGTCACATAAGTTGCATGGACTCTCTGTGTGCAATAATAGGGTTTAACATGATTTCTGAAAGATGACCGCAACTCTGCCCCATACAATTATCTGTAAGGTCCCTCAGTCGAGCAGTGAATTTCAAACACAGATTCAACCACAAAGACCAGGGAGGTTTTCCAATGTCTCGCAAAAAAAGGGCACCTATTGGAAAAGGAAAGGGAGATACCTAGTCAGTTGGTACAACTGAATGCCTTCAACTGAAATGTGTCTTCCGCATTTAACCCAACCCCTCCGAATCAGAGAGGTGCCTGGYGGCTGCCTTAATCGACATCCACGTCTTCGGTGCCCATTGGTAGATGGGTAAAAAAAAAGAAAAGACATTGAATATCCCTTTGAGCATGGTGAAGTTATTAATTATACTTTGGATGGTGTATCAATACACCCAGTCACTAGAAAGATACAGGTGTACTTCCTAACTCAGTTCCCAGAGAGGAAGGGAACTGCTAAGGGATTTCACCATGAGGCCAACAGGGACTTTAAAACAGTAACAGCGTTTAATGGCTGTGATAGGASAAAACTGAGGATGGATCAACAACATTGTAGTTACTCAAATACTAACCTAAATGACAGAGTGGAAAGAAGGAAGCCTGTACATAATACAAATATTCCAAAACATGCAGGTAGCGGGGCGGCAGGTAGCCTAGGGTTTAGAGCATTGGGCCAGTAACCGAAAGGTTGCTGGATCAAATCCCCAAGCTGACAAGGTAGAAATCTGTCATTCTGCCCCTGAACAAGGCAATTAACCKAACGTTCCCCTGTAGGCCGTCATTGTAAGTAAGAATTTGTTCTTAAATGACTTGKCAAGTTAAATAAAGGTTTCTTTTTTAATGTAAATCCTGTTTGGTAAATAGGCACTAAAGAAAAACTGCAAAAAATGAGGCAAAGCAAGGAACTTTTTGTCCTGAATACAAAGTGTTAACATTACTGAGTACCACTCGATATTTTCAAGCGTAGTGGTAGCTGCATCATGTTATGGGTATGCTTATAATCGTTAAGTATTGGGGATTTTTTCAGGATAAAAAATTATGGAATGGAGGTAAGCACAGGCAAAATCTGGTTCAGTCTGCTTTCCACCAGACACTGGGCGATGAATTAACCTTTCAGCAGGACAATAACCTAAAACACAAGGCCAAATCTACGCTGGAGTTGGCTTACCAAGAAGACTGTGAATAAATCAATCAATCAAATGTAATTATAAAGCCCTTTTTACATCAGCCAATGTCACAAAGTGCTATACAGAAACCCAGCCTAAAACCCCAAACAGCAAGCAATGCAGATGTACAGTCGTGGCCAAACATTTTGAGAATGACACAAATATWKATTTTCACAAAGTCTGCTGKCTCAGTGTCTTTAGATTMTCAGATGTTACTATGGAATACTGAAGTATAATTACAAGCATTTCATAAGTGGCAAAGGCTTTTATTGACAATTACAGGAAGTTGATGCAAAGAGTCAATATTTGTAGTGTTGACCCTTCTTTTTCAAGACCTCTGCAATCCGCCCTGGCATGCTGTCAATTAACTTCTGGGCCACATCCTGAATGATGGCAGCCCACTTAGTTATCACTTTTGCCTTATGGCAAGGTGCTCCATCATGCTGGAAAAGGCATTGTTCGTCACCAAACTGTTCCTGGATGGTTGGGAGAAGTTGCTCTCGGAGGATGTGTTGGTTCCATTCTTTATTCATGGCTGTGTTCTTAGGCAAAATTGTGAGTGAGCCCACTCCCTTGGCTGAGAAGCAACCCCACACATGAATGGTCTCAGGATGCTTTACTGTTGGCATGACACAGGACTGATGGTAGCGCTCACCTTGTCTTCTCCGGACAAGKTTTTTTCCGGATGCCCCAAACAATCGGAAAGGGGATTCGTCAGAGAAAWTGACTTTACCCCAGTCCTCAGCAGTCCAATCCCTGTACCTTTTGCAGAATATCAGTCTGTCCCTGATGTTTTTCCTGGAGAGGAGTGGCTTCTTTGCTGCCCTTCTTGACACCAGGCCATCCTCCAAAAGTCTTCGCCTCACTGTGCGTGCAGATGCACTCACACCTGCCTGCTGCCATTCCTGAGCAAGCTCTGTACTGGTGGTGCCCCGATCCCGCAGCTGAATCAACGTTAGGAGACGGTCTTGGCGCTTCCTGGACTTTCTTGGGCGCCCTGAAGCCTTCTTCACAACAATTGAACCGCTCTCTTTGAAGTTCTTGATGATCCGATAAATGGTTGATTTAGGTGCAATCTTACTGGCAGCAATATCCTTGCCTGTGAAGCCCTTTTTGTGCAAAGCAATGATGACGGCACATGTTTCCTTGCAGGTAACCATGGTTGACAGAGGAAGAACAATGATTCCAAGCACCCCTCGTTTTGAAGCTTCCAGTCTGTTATTCTAACTCAATCAGCATGACAGAGTGATCTCCAGCCTTGTCCTCGTCAACACTCACACCTGTGTTAACGAGAGAATCACTGACATCAGCTGGTCCTTTTGTGGCAGGGCTGAAATGCAGTGGAAATGTTTTTGGGTGCTTCAGGTCATTTGCATGGCAAAGAGGGACTGTGCAATTAATTGCAATTCATCTGATCACTCTTCATAACATTCTGGAGTATATGCAAATTGCCATCATACAAACTGAGGCAGCAGACTTTGTGAAAATTAATATTTGTGTCATTCTCAAAACTTTTGGCCATGACTGTAGAAGCACGGTGGCTAAGAAAAACTTCCTAGAAAGGCAGGAACCTAGGAAGAAACCTAGAGAGGAATGTTCCTGAGTGGCCGAGTTACAGTTTTGACTTAAATCTACTTGAGAATCTATTGCAAGACATTAAACGTGTTGTCTAGCAATAAACAACGACCAATTTGACAGAGCATGAYTAATTTGAAAAGAGTAATGGGCAAATGTTTCACAATCCAGGTGTGGAAGCTCTTAGAGACTTACCCAGAAACACTCACAGCTGTAATCGCTGCCAAAGGTGCTTCTACAAGGTATTGGCTCAAGGATGTGAATATATATTTATTCCATTTTGAATTCAGGCTGTAACAACAAAATGTGGAATAAGTCAAGGGGTATGAATACTTTCTCAAGGCACTGTATGTATGAAAATAACCTCAAATCAAAAGGTGACATTCTGTGCTGTCGCCTCGTATGAACATTTTTAACTCAAATCCAAAATGCTGGAGTATAGAGCCAAATTAAAGGTTTTAGTTTTACTGTCCAAATAAATACGTAGTGGGGTATATATCCTAAAATATCCACTATGAAGCCTATTTCCTCTGCTACTCCTTTTGACTTTTTACTCAAATGTCCGAGGCTTTTCCCATGGAATGTCATTCCTGTGTACTGTATTGAATGGCAGAGTATTAAGTCGTTACTGTGTCATGTCTTGGGAGTTGTTCTCTGCATCTTCCTCCTCCTTCATCCTACACCAACCCAGCCCTATCCCCACTCATTGCCACAGAGACCTCCGAGACGGAGATCACCACCACAGAGATTATCAAGCGCCGCGACGTGGGGCCCTACGGCATCCGCTCGGAATACTGCATCCGCAAGATCATCTGCCCCCTCGGCACTCCCGAGACCCCGAAAGGTGAGGGAGAAGCAGCCGGCTAGAATAAAACTCCACATGGAATGTAAAAGAGAGGAGAGTGGTGATGTTTTTTTCTCATTAAGGTTGCTTCATTTTATGTCATTCTTGACTCGATCTCTCTCTCTCTTATTCTTCTCTCACTCCTTCCCCCTCTACTTTTGTTTTCTTGCACCACCCTTACCGTCCCCCTTTCTCTTGCATCCATTCCACACACATACAGAGACCCACACACCACAGAGGAAAGGCCTGCGCTCCAGCAACCTGCGGCCCAAGAAGCCGGAGCCCAAAAAGGAAACTGGGCCGGTGGTGATTGAGTCCTGGGTGGCCGAGGAGGAGCTGGACCTCTGGGAGATCAGGGCCTTCTCCGAGAGGTCAGAGGGCATGGGGGCATTAGATCTAGGGGSCATAGTAACTGCCTACTCCATGCTATTCTCTTGAGTGAACTGTAAATTCAACGGTCATTATCTTCTGTTTTGAACTCACTTCGACTCTCTTAGACGAAAAAAATAAAAAATAAATGTTGCTTAATTTCCCTAAATTTGATTTACTATAGTTTTTGTATAGCTGGGGGGAAAGAGTTATGTTCCAGCTCTGTCTGTGGTTTGTGTATGATACATTTATTTTTGTCTTCACAGGGTTGAGAAGGAGAAAGCCCAGGCGGTGGAACAGGCCAAGGTGAGTAGCACCACTAGCCGTGTGGAAAATAGGGATGTTTTGTTGTGTTTTCCGGATTACTTCACGGTTTCTCTTGTTCTAGAAGCGTCTGGACCAGAAAACGGGCACTGGCTCTACCACTGTCACCACCACGGGGAGCCCAGCCACCCCCGCTTCCACCCCCAAGGTAGTGACCCTGTCGGGCCAGGCCACCCCCGGAACCAAAGTGGTACTGGCTACCAAGATGGGCACCCCCGTCACCTTCCAGCAGAACAAGAACTTCCAGCAGTCGTTTGCTTCCTGGGTCAAGCAGGGGCAGCCCAGTGGAGGTATGTCAAKGGTCAAAGGTCCTTTTCTTTGTTCACAAGCCAGTAGATTGGTAAAGAGAATTACTTKATTGAATCTCATTCAAATGTGTTCCGATTTTATTTATACTCGTGATATTTTTTACTTAGTAGGGAATCCTTGCAAATAGAAAGTAGTAGTGGTTGGTGTATGAATCGACCCCTAACAAACTAAATCTGTTTTAGTCAGCGTTGGCAGCTGTGCTTGTTTAGCAGCGGTTGTTGTTTGACTCTCGAGCGGAGCCTCATTTGCATATTTCCCTGTAGCCTCGCCGGGCACGGTGGCCACGACGYCCGGACAGACTTTCCAGATCACGGGCACGTCCATGGGGGGCAAGGTGCTCACCGCCAAGCTTCCGCTGCCCGCCAACAGCAAGATTGTCACTGTCAACGTGCCAACCACTCAAGGAGGTACAGTAACTCCCCTGTGCCCACACCAGAGACACAGCGAGAGAGAGGTTTCACTTGAAAAACAGATATTTTGACTTCAATGGGACAACCTGGTACAATAATGTTAAATTGAACAAGAGAGAGAGAGGTGCTGTTTTAAATGCTGTTRAAATGCATCGTTCATTCCTCCCTTTTTTTCCATGATGACAAGGATGGATGACTGAACGCAAAATGTTTCTCTACCAACCGCCGTCTTCTCCAACCACTAGCCTAACTTACCACTATTGACGGAAGCACTGTCTCAAACACCTGATGTGGCACAAGACTGTGGTAAGGTCTGTCCTCTTGACCAGGCTAGTGGTGCGGTGCCCACTCGATGCCAGCCCCATTGTGGTGCCCCGCCACGCGCCAACCCGTTAGTCAGTGGCTCAGTCTGGAGTGGCACATGCACATCATGTCTATTTGTGCCCTGTCGGCATGGTAATGGAATAGAACGTTGTTATTTTAGGTGGGACAGAATGGTAGACTGTGTAGTCTAAGAACATAGCCAAGACCGTCTTTTGAAGTAGCACGCTAGCTAATTTAGAAGTCAATATTGACTCATCGGATGAGGTGATGGTTCATATTTTTAGAACCACTGTCCCGTTTGATTTCACCTTTTAATAGTGGGTTGATGACGAGTGTACAACACTGTTTAAAGGCACCATCCTTCATTTGTTTATTCAGCCCAAATGGCAATTTATTGAAATTCCCARTGAATATCTGTAAGTATTAATGCTTCACGATGACTGACTTGGACTAGTACTTGGTTTGTTAGTGTGTGAGTGATTGTAGGTGAGGCAGTCTTCTAGTGGCTAAAAGGGGGAGATGCTTAACTTATGCTTGTAGACTTATCTGCGCCGAAACGTTGTCTTACTTCAATAAGGCTGCTTAGCTTTTTCGTCGTTATTACTGGCCAATACGAATCGCCGAGCTGACAAGGTAAAKATCTGTCCTTCTGCCCCTGAACAAGGCWGTTTGTTCCCCGGTAGGCCGTCATTGTAAATAAGAATTTGTTCTTAACTGACTTGCCMAGTTATATAAAATACTWAAACTCATACAATGCAAAAACATGACCTTGTTCTGAACCCGTTTTTGCCTCCCGTATTTCACAAAATCTTTCCTGTTTCCAATTATCTATATAAAAGGGTGGTCAGGCTCATGCCTACACTCCTTGAATATATATATAMACACACAGACACACATGCTCTCTCACACACAAGACACATCCATGTTTCAAGAGGATAGGCTAAATTACTCTGCAAACAAACAGCGCTCCTGTCTAGTGACACCCATGTTTCATCCTGTCGACCAGGAAGGGAGAGAGAGCTGGTAATAAAGAGCAGTAGTATATTTTTCCAGCGTGACTGTTTCAATGCCTGTTTGTTTTGGAGCGTGCTAAGGAAGCGGAGCAGGAAAACAAGTTTACCTTGAGGTCTGGTTCGTCAGACAGGTAACCCGCTATAGAGAGATGGAGGATGGAAGGATTTCTACCCCCCTCTTTCTTTCTGTGTCGCCTGCTRGCTAGCTCACCGACTCTCCAAACAGCTACTCTTATGAAGTGGGCATTTGATGTCGGTGCCAGAACAGAAACTCCCCAGTCTTCTACTGTAGCTGGTTTAACCTCTGCTATTTGAAGAGGGGAAACCATTGATGTATAGCTTTACCTGATCGGTTTTGTGGTCAGAGAAAAAAGGCAACAGAAAAAACAGAGAGAGGAGATTGTGAAGAGAGAGAGAAAAAGASAACAATTTCAGATCTTTTGAGGAAACGCATTTTCCTTTCGGTTGCCGTCCTGTGTCCACGTGAGTTTGAAAATATTGAAGCGCGGCCAAAGTAACGGATATGAAACACTCGCTTTGTCGGAGGAAAATAAAAACGTATGAATTCAAGGAAAATCCACACCTCATTTATGAGCGGGTCATACGTGATGGATTCAAACCAACATACCCCGTTTGAAGATTGTTTTGATGTTGTTTACTTGCTGGGTTAATATTTACTGTGGTCAAGATCAGAGAGGGTTGCAACATGAAAGGAACAAAGTCCACAAGTCATTTTGTGATGGTGCGTCTCGGTGAGAGGTGTAGGAGTCAGGCGCAGGAGAGCAGGGATACTGAGAAGCGTGTTTAATATAATAATTAATATATATTATAGTCCACCAATAACACAATTGGCACAGATCCCTCTATAAAAGGTCTCACAGTTCATAGAGCAGATCAGTGAAAACAAAACCGAAACTCGTGCCAAACGCACGGAGGACACCAAAACTCCAGTTCCGGAACAATAACTACACATGCGCTAAATACGAGAAAAGAAATATCAACGATACGCAGCGCAAAACCCCCCAC
Source organism: Salvelinus sp. IW2-2015 (assembly GCF_002910315.2). Lineage (NCBI taxonomy): Eukaryota > Metazoa > Chordata > Actinopteri > Salmoniformes > Salmonidae > Salvelinus > Salvelinus sp. IW2-2015. The sequence continues at coordinate 4,134,002 of NC_036861.1, forward strand.
AAGCTTAATCCGCACGAAATAAGGCAGGAAACAAGTGCCCTGCTATAACACAGAAATAAACGCAATTGAAACCAGGTGTGAAATTGAACACAGACAAAAAAAACAGAAAAGGAAAAGGGATCGGTGGCGGCTAGTAAACCGGCGAGCCCGAGCGCCGCCCAAATCGGGAGAGGGGTTATCTGGTGAGAAGTCATGGACACATTTATTGAGTGACGTTTTGATACATCATGAACTGTGCAGAATGGATAGTTTGTTTCTATACCTGATCATGTGAAACCGCTATAGCCTTGAGGGGACGTTTCAGTTTTCTTCATTTCCAAAAGACAAAAGTGAAAAGCTAGAGTAGGGATGATCGTTTTTAACAGATGTTGGTGAATTTTGGAGTGGATTCATTTCTGTCTTTTAAATGTGAAGCATTTGATCATCAAAAGTCAGAATAACACACAAGTMTATTCTGAATATTGAATATTCTGAGTATTGATTATGTCCATAATGCTCATGTTATGGTGAAATAAATCAAATCACATTTTATTTGTCACATGCTTTGTAAGCAGCAGGTGTAGACTAACAGTGAAATGCTTACTTACAGGTCCTTTTTTAACAAGTATTAGATAAATACCAATCCTGTATGTGTGGGTTCGCAGTAATAATATGTCCTCTCCTCTCCCCAGGTATGATTCAGAAGCAGGTGCTGGGCATCATCCCTTCAAGCCAAGCTGGCGGCGCCCAGACCTTTGCCTCGTTCCAGCCTCGCACCACAACCATAAACATCAGGCCGGGCATGCCAGGCTCACCACAGCAGGTAACACCCCATAGACCATCTTTCCCCATCTGTCAGTCAATCAATCACATCTATTTATAAAACCCTATTTACACCATCAGTTGTCACAAAGGGCTTTACGGTAACCCTGCCTAGATCTTCAAATTCCCCCTTACCAACATCCACTCTGCCCCCTTGTCACTCCCCCATCCCTCTAAAACAGGTCATTAGCAGTAACACGTGATTGACACGTTATTGAAAAAATTCCCCATGAACTATTAACAGCAACCCTTCACTGGAGTCAGTGTCGTCCCTATGGTATAAGGGTCCCAGTGTTTCTGATCTTGGCTGTGTTTCTAGGTGCTCACCGCTGGAGGCCAGATCCGTCCGGGGATGACTGTGATCCGCACCCCCATCCATCAGACAGGCGCCATGGGTAAAACCATCCTCCGAACCCCCCTCATGGTGCAGCAAGGTAGGCTGCTTGTATTTACCTACTCCATTTTAGCTTGATAGACCAGTTAGAATAGTCTCTTTCACTAACTTGTGTTCATGCAAGTTCTGACTCTGTCTGTCTGCCTTTCGGTCTGTTTATGTGTCTGGACTTGTGTGTGTGTCCACTTACGTGTGTGTGTGTGTGTTTTCCTCCTCCAGGTCAGGCGGGCCAGCAGGTGGTGACCCAGATCATCCGTGGGCAGGCCGTGTCCACGGCCATCTCAGGTGCCAGCCCCGTCACCACCATGGCCGGGCAGAGGATGGGCAGCACCCCCAAAACCCTGGGCCAGCCCAACACGGCCCAGACGCCGCAGCAGCGGGTACAACAGGGCCAGGGCCAGGTCAAACTCACCCTGGCACAACTCACCCAGCTCACCCAGGTAACATCAGCTACCCCATAATAACCCTGATGTCAGGCAACAGTGGGACAATAGGTTTCTGCTCTGCCCACCTAGTGTATTGTAAATCTGCACTTTTCAAAACGAGTATGTTTTGATTTTAGTCCTATTCAACGGGAAATATCGGAATAACTCATTTTCATGTCCCTGTTAGTATATCTATATGTGCTAGTTTCAACATGGTCTGTTTGTTTTTTTAAAGAGTAGTGCTCCCTTGCCTGGTCATAGATCAGTTTGCCTAGCCAACTCCTATGGTCGTTGCTATATATTGCATGACAAACCGATCTGGGACCAGGCTGCCGTTGCACCGGTACATTACCTCCAAAAAGCATCACCCCTCCCTCATCTCCCTGTCTCCCACCTCCCCCCCATCAGAAGCAGCAGAGCCAGGCAGTAGAGCGGCCAGGCGGCGGGGCCCAGGGCCTGACGGTGATGATCCAGGGCCAAGGCCAGGCCACGGGCCAGCTGCAGGTCATCCC
>NC_036861.1:4136938-4143155 GCF_002910315.2 Salvelinus sp. IW2-2015
CCTTCAGCTTCAGGGATCACCCCACCAGCTCATCACTGTCCCGGGCCTCCAGCAACAGGTCCAGGTCCTGGCTCAGCTCCAGGCCCAACAGGGGACCTCCGGAGGCTCTCTCCCCCAGCAGATCAAGCTCCAGCTTCCCATCCAGATCCAGCAACCCGGGGTCGGTGGAGCCCAGCCTGGAGGTTCGATCCAGAACGTGGTGGCCATCCAGACGGCCAGCGTGCAGGAGCAYCTCCAGAGGATCCAGCAGCTGAGGGAGCAGCAACAGCAGAAGAAGAGGCTGGCGGCCGAGGCCAAGCGGGAGCAGGCGCTGGCGACGGCCAGCCAGAGCGACATCATCCAGAAACAGGTGAGGGCGCGGTGGTCATTATCAGAAAAGTGTACTTGCGTGTGTTTGCTCGCATGTCTGTGTGTTTGGATGATGGGGAGGTGTGTGTGTTCAGGCAGCCAGCCAGACACAGGTGGTGTAACACTATAGTAGGCCCTGTCTCTCTCTGACATCAGCACATAAACAGTCCTCTCAAACAGCCTGCTCCCACGACTGTGGTTTATTTTCCAAGCTCTCCACCGCCAGTGTGTGCGTGCGTGCGTGTGCGTGTGCGTGTGTGTGTGTGTGTGTGTGTGTGTGTGTGTGAGCACGTTTGTGGCTTGCGTGCACCCCTAGTCTAGTGCATACACACTATGGGTACCTCTGAAATGGCACCCTTTTCCCTATATAGTGCACTACTTTTGACCAGAGCCTTATGGGCCCGTGTCAAAAGTAGTGCCCTATATAGGGGATAGGATGCCATTTGGAATGCATCCTATGCATAAGGGTCCTTTTTATTGTGTGTTTATGCGTCTTGCGTTCTACAACGCATGTATTTTGCCTGTGTTGTAACAAACACCTGCTTCCTGTATATTTGATGTCTTTGACATTTCTCTGTTCTTTCACTGTGTGAGGCCTGAGTTGGAATGGCACCCTATTCCCTATATAGTGCACTACATTTGACCAGAGCCCTATGGAACCTGGTCCAAAGTAGTGCACTACATAGGGAATCGGGGCGCCGTTTGGGACGCAACCGCGTGAGGCCTGAGTTGACCTCTGACCCCCTCGGTCTCCTCTGTGACAGGTGGTGATGAAGCAGAACGCAGTGATCGAGCACCTCAAGCAGAAGAAGCCCATYTCCCCCGCCGAGAGAGAGGAGAACCAGAGGTGAGGGACTAGGAGCTAGCTACTGCTGTTGCCATGACGACCAGACCTTGTGTTGACCCGCCGTGTGTGTGGAGGTGTCATCCTTTCCCTCCCTGTGGAGAAAGCCAGGGGTTATATTTAACGTGTCTGGGTCATGGGAAAGGTTACCACAGACAGACGATGTGTTGTGTCCTCCTCACTGGGTTTAAACCAGACCTACAGTCCTGGAGCAGGGCAAGCCAGGGCACTGTGGTTGTATCCCAAATGACACCCTGTTCCCTATGTAGTGCACCACTTTTGACCAGGGGCACCCTGTTCCCTATGTAGTGCACCACTTTTGACCAGGGCTCATTTGGGACGCAGGCCAATTTTTTGGGTCTTGTCTCCCTCCATCTCTCTCTTTTGTGGTCAGTCACGTCAGTGTACACAGTCTGGGAACCATGGTTGCACCTTGACCTCCCCAGCGTGTGTGTGTGTGTGTGTGTGTGGTGTGTGTGTTGTGTGTGTGTGTGTGTCGTGTGTGGTGTTGTGTGTGTGTGTGTGTGTGTGTGTGTGTGTGTGTGGTGTGAGAAAATGCGAGAGAGAGCAGTGGCTCCTATTTGCTAGTCTCTCTTTCTCCATCGCTCTCCGGCCCCACCTCTAAATAAACACGGGGAACAAAAACACTCTTGACATCTGTCACATGTGACCTTGTGACATGGCTACCGATTGGCTTGCAATGTTTTGTCTCGTAGTGTGAGGCAACGGGTGATGGAAAGGTTCATGATGTATGGAAACATTATACTTTACATTTCCTTCAAGTCCATTTAGATTTGATCATTTGAATTACCCTCCCAAAAATATATATACACTTCAAATGTCTTTAAAATTCCTTCACTGGACTATGGATGAAAATGAGCTTCATAGCTAACTCTCCTGTTACATTGATGGGAACACTGAAATGAAGAGGATCCATTGTCACCTAAATACAAAATGTTTTAAAATCCCATCCACCGCTCCCCTCGGGATGATTGTGTTCCTGGTGGTATTCATCTTTATAAATGGCTATAAGCATGTACGAGCCTTTATAATGTCTTATAAGGCCTCTAACATGTTGTCTCTCTCCCCTTCCACCCAGGATGATTGTGTGCAACCAGGTGATGAAGTTCATCCTGGACAAGATCGACAAGGACGAGAAGCAGGCGGTCAAGAAGAGGAGGAAGGAGGAAGCAGGCGAGCAGAAGAGGACCAAGGCCAACGCCACCAAGCTGTCGTCGCTGCTCTGCCGGCACAAGGAGARGCTCAAGGCCGAGATCCTCAAGAAGAGAGCCCTGCTGGACAAGGAGCTGCAGCTGGAGACGCAGGTCAGACACACACACACACACACACGGCATTCTCCCATGAAGATACTGTACTCACGATGGACACATGGTAGCAGAGCTGCGCACAGATGTCCAACTCACTCACACACACACACACACACACACACACACACTTTTTGATCTTACTCTCTACCCTTATCTCCTTCCACAGGATGAGCTGAGGAGGGACCTCGCCAAGCTGCGACGGGACAAGGAAAGGGCCCAGGCCGCCGCCCACCAGGCGGCCGCCGCCGCACACACGCATCACGCCCTCACACACACCTCCCAACTCAACCCGGCGGCCTTCGTCCACAAGCGGAAGCGGGAGGAGGAGAGGGACGCGGCGTCGACAACTAACACCAAGAAGAAGAAGATGATCACCACCACTACCTCAGACAGCAAGAAGGAGATCAAGCTCTACTGTGTCTGCAAAACGCCCTACGACGAGTCCAAGTAAGAGACCAGCTGTGTTTTAAATGGCACCCTATTCCCTAACCAGGGCCTTGGTGAAAAGCAGTACACTATACAGGAATTAGGGTGTCCATTGGGTTGTAGTCAAAAGTAGTGCACTAGGGAATATGGTGCCATTTGGGACCCAACGTTTATGTACCTCAAACATGACCCTTGTCTAAAGCCCTTCTGAGGAGCCTCAATATAGTTCAAACACGTTAAATGTATAGTAAGCTACCGCCAATGCCTCTCTGAAGAGACAGTCAAAATGTATACCATTAACCATTTACGAGGAAGCTCAAAAATGAAGATAAATTTCACCTGAAACTATTGCAGTGTGTTGGGACTTTAACAGGTGACTCTCCATTATTTATCTTCCTGAAATGCCATCAACCAGGAAGTTGAAACACTATGGCAACAATTCAATACATTCCTAACAAACGCACCTGAAACCATGGTGATTACAATGACCTCATTTGACCCGATAGTGATTTGGCATTCTTTCACGTCCTGTGTTCTCCCAGGTTCTACATTGGCTGTGACCTGTGCACCAACTGGTACCACGGCGAGTGTGTGGGCGTCACCGAGAAGGACGCCAAGAAGATGGACGACTACATCTGCAGCGAGTGCAAGCGGGCCCAGGAGGGAAAGAACGAGGAGCTCTACTGCATCTGTCGAACGCCCTACGATGAAGCACAGTAAGTGCATAGGAGTGTGTGTGTGTGTGTGTTTTTGTCTGTATGGTTCCTCAGTGGCGAAAACGTACAATATTGTCTATTAGATGGTGATATCGGTTGAGCTTTTGTTGTTTAGTTTCAGTTATACGTTGTATTGTTTCATATTTCCTTTGATGTTGAAGGTTGTTCTATGTAACAGCTTGAATTCCTTATGCCGAGACATTGGCCGTGTCCGAAATCTGTCTTGCCCACTACTGACTAAAACTACATACCGTGTGCTAATCGTACTACGTGCTGTTTGCAACGTACTGTTTACTAAAAACAACCTTCCAAGCAAAACATATCAGCATTCCAGGCTCATCCATACTGAGACTGCATCATCTAATGCACAATTGCGTCGATTCCCGCCATTTGTTAATTTTGGTAGAGCACATTACCTTATACACATGGGACTCCAAAGACTATCCTCTCCTTCAATAGTGTGCAGCAAATTCTACTCGATGTAAACCTGAAATGAGTATGTCTATATCACCCTGGCTTTTAAAGCATACACATTTCCTGAAATGTTCCTTACTATAAAAATATATTAATTTCACATACCCAAAATGCCTACTATTTAGAATGCGACTAGGGTATTCAAGACACGCCAGAGTCTATGTCTTCAATCAGACTTGGAACAGAAACCAGGGTCGTGTTCATCAAGCACAATGACCGTGACCCAKCCCTGCCACCCTCCTCCTCGCCCCCCGCTCAGGTTCTACATCGGCTGCGACCGCTGCCAGAACTGGTACCACGGCCGTTGCGTGGGCATCCTGCAGAGCGAGGCCAACCACATCGACCAGTACGTGTGTCCGCAGTGCCAGTCCACAGAGGACGCCATGACCGTGCTCACGCCGCTCACCGACAAGGATAACGAGGGGTTAAGGAGAATCCTGCGCTCCTTACAGGTATGTCACCCCTTCCTTTGCGCCTCCCTTCGCCCTCGTTCCCCCTCTACCTAGCGTCGGGACGGTACGAAACAAAGCCCTCATCTGTTCTCTTATCTGATCTGTACGCTGGTCCCCTGGGCGGCACTTGGACAACTGCCCTGGCTGGCTACAGGGGTTTTTCCACCCTCCTCTTCCTTCTCTCCTCCTTTTTTCCCTCTCTTCTTCCCCTCCTCTCTGTCCGCATGGCATGGTTGTAGCCGGAGCACATCTGTGTTGAACCAGCTGCTTCCAATGCCATTTTCAACCTCTTGTTTGTTTTCCTTCTCTTCTCTCAAATGTCTCCTCTCTCTTTCTCCCTACCTCTCTCAGGCTCACAAAATGGCGTGGCCGTTCCTGGAGCCGGTGGACCCGAACGACGCCCCAGACTACTACGGAGTCATTAAGGAACCAATGGGTGAGTGGGGGGGATAGTTCTGCCTATTTGCAWTGATTCAACATTGTAAAAAAAGAGGTGCTGTTGTCATAAATGGAATAGTCATCACAAGGGACTCCTAAGTTGTTACACACAAACACACCCCCAAACGCACACACACACCCCATCGCCCTGCTCGAGAGGAAAGGCCTCCAACTCAGATCAAACTGCCCATGTAAAAGGCGGACTTGCGTCAACAGGGCCTTTTTGAACTTCCACACAAACAAACCATTAATGAGCTGGCGGAAAAACCCCAGAGACTTCTACACTTGGACACTACAGTAGCCCCCTTCTACACTACAGTGCATTCGACTTGGGCCTGGAAACTCTAGTCCACCTCCCGCAAAAAAGAAACCTTTTCACCCTGCAGAAAAAAAAGCCAGGTCTAGCCACGGCGGTCCGGACGGCGTAAGTTTGGAGTTTGTAGATGAAGTCTGATGACGGAGAAGAAGGCCCTCTTTGATATGGGCAAGGGGTCGGCCTGCTGACTGGGTGGGGGGTGAGGGAAGGTTAAGAATCGGATATGTTTGTTTAAAATGGAGCCTTGGGGCGCGACACGGGAGAAAACCACTGCTGCCCTTTGGGGAATTATGAAGGACCAGGCTTGTTGCTAGCTTACCTCGCTACCTATCGTAATAATTGAGGGTCAACTTTCAACTTCTTTCAAAGGCGAATTTCATAACGGTGACAGCATGTTGCCAGAATCGACGGGTCGGCCGCTCGGTCACATCCCGTGTAATTCACTTTGGAAGGGCCGAGGCAGAGATTGAGGCTTGAACCTGGCGTTGAGCTGGGATTTCTGACAGTCAAGTTGATGTACAAGTGATGTATTGCGCTTTCAGACGCATACTTGAATATCTATCAAACATTCACACCACAAAAACTGCAATTACTTTTGAAGCAACTATGCGAGATGCTGGAGAAGAGTCGACTTGATGAGTCCGAGGTGATTCATGTTCTGTTCTTCCTCCCTTCTAGATCTTTCTACGATGGAGGAGCGGTTGCAGAAGCGCTACTACATCAAGCTGACGGAGTTCGTGGCGGACATGACCAAAGTCTTCGACAACTGCCGTTACTACAACCCCAGCGACTCGCCGTTCTACCAGAGCGCCGAGGTCCTCGAGAACTTCTTCGTCCAGAAGCTCAAAGGGTTCAAAGCCAGCAGGTAAGACCTC
>NC_036861.1:4143831-4158673 GCF_002910315.2 Salvelinus sp. IW2-2015
TTTGACATCTTACCTCCTCGCCCTGCGTGTGGGTTTGTGGGCTTATGGTCATCGTGCTCCATGTGCTTCCACCTGCATGTGTTTATGTCATCCATTCTCTCTCCCTCTCTTACAGATTGTGATGTCATAAGTCTGGCCTTGTAGTTGGAATCTGAGCTGGGTGCCGGGGTCACTCTAAAAAAAACATTAGGCTATCCTGGACCTTGCTGTTTTTAATTCTTTAAAACAACGTCAAACTATTTGTAAGAAAGTATATTTACAGTATTTTTAGAAGGAAAGACACTTTAAAAACATTTCTCCATTTGACAATGGCAGCCATGTTGGTCGCAAACAGCAATCAAGGGAAACATCTGTTAGGGTTTTTTTTACATTCATTTCACAGACAACAGATGTTCGATGGAAGTTGAGTTCATTTCTGTTTATGTCTCAATCTGGTGACTTGTGAGGCACAATATCAAGTATCGAAAAGGTTAGTTGACAACCTCATCGTTGTGATTAGATTTTGCTCWAATGTCGAAACCTATTTCTCACACATGTAATGTTGCATTCAAGTCAGTTCCACGTGTGCAGATGACCTATCATTTCATTTAACGGAGTACGTTTATTGTATTGATGAAGTGCAAAGATTGTACCTCCTCTTAGCTGGCCATTTTAAAAAGATTAACAACATTTACCGGTTAGTCTTTTATCTGATTTATTAATGTATAATGTTATTGTTTTATGTGCATATTTTATCCTTTTGTGAAGGAGAATTATATGTTCAAAAGAAAAATGCTAAGATATATAGGTCATAGTATTTTGTGTAGCTTTGCAGTTAATTTCTGGTGAACTCGACTGTCCCACGTTTTACATGGTATGTTCTCACTGTATTTACCAGCCTTCTAGAACATTAAACTAATGTTACACCAACATGGCTGCGCTCTCTGCTCAAACGTCTGACCCCACTGGCATCCAATAAGAGTTTTTGTATTCCCTCATGCATATTTTGTGATTTGTCAAGCTTTTAATTAAAAAAAAAAAAAAAACACGTCAAGCGATCACATCAACTGTTTTCCCTTCTCTCTGCATTTTGTAGGTCTCATAACAACAAACTGCAGTCTACAGCCTCTTAGAATACACAGTCGGCACTCCTTCTAAAGCTTACTGTCAAAATGGCTGCCAATGTGGTTCCCCTGAACACTCATACTCTAATGGGGAAGCCAGGCTACTTCTTACCTGTCCCCACACACACCACACCTGTCGGACTTGGGAGTGGGAGTCACACCCCCTGTTTAAAACCAGCACACACTCCTCGAAGATCGTAGCCGACGCYTGCTTCAGGCCGTACGGCGTTGGTACCAAACCGGATGAGCCCTCGCCGCTCCTCAACCACCTCTATGGCCGTGGAAAGAGAAGAGACTGGCAGTGGAAGGCGCCATTATCCAAACCCTTAGTGTTCATGATGGGTGATACCACATCCACAATAAACAGGGGGAGGGAGGCTCAGACMTTCAGTTCACAGCCTGGTTCCTTCCCTTCAAACCACTTCCGATCTGGTGGATGAAATGGAGGGATGGCGGGAGAAAACSCCCCTGAACTCAAGCTAATGGGCTGTTCAAGGGTAGTACGAAACAAGGCAGCAGTAGACTCTTCAAGTTGTTAATTCCTTAACTAATCTCACATCTCTTTTGTATCAGCTATTCTTCCTTCCCTGGGGTCAACTCCCATTTCAGACTGTATGTCTCAAATGTCACCCTATTCCCTATATAGTGCACTACTTTTGACCAGAGCCATATGGGTCCTGGTTCAAAAGTAGTGCTCTATAAAGGGAATAGGGTGCCATTTGGGATGACAACCACTGACATTTTCCAGCTGTCTATGCTTCCTCATCTCATGATCCCTCATTCGAAATGGGTCTAAATAGCACACACACACCTGTCTGGCTGCTTGTGTTTGGAACGAGCTGATCCTASATCATCGTGAACCCACTTGGTGCCACCTTGAAGATGTATGTGCCCTGACCTCCAAACAGGCCATAGAGAGTCCCAAGTTACCATTTCTATGTAATGTCTCAATGTGGAAATGCTATCCTGTTTGTAAAACCTTGTTTTTTTTCAGATGTTGAACCTCTGTTTTCCTTTTTCTTTATGTTACCACCTAAGACGGGAATATTGGTGTATATGAAACAACAGCCGACATTGAGAAAACAAGCTCTATTTCTCGCCATGTAGAGGCTTCTCGAACATTTTTAATTGAAGACATTCATCCGATGAAAACAAGAAAAGCTCTCCAAGTCCTTCCACAGGAGAATAACTGAGGATGGACTTGGAGAATGTGAAAACCGTTAAAGGGCATATTTAACTTAAGTGTACTGACCATCCACACCGCAATCTCCCCCCTCTCTCCCCCGATGTTTTGTCAAGAAGGTTGGATCACATGCATCTCTCAACTCATAGGCCCCCTATAAAGGATTAAGTCAAATGCTTTTGAGTTTTCCACTGCATCAAGTAAACATGTTGTGGTCTAGAACAGTAAATCAGAAAGTCAACCTTCGTTGAGGAATCTTTATTCTAATTTGGGGTTTGTATGAAGATTTTTTTAGGAACTGGCATTTTTATCATATTTGGAACTCTTTTCTAATCTGTAATAATTGTGTCGAGGCAGTACTGTTTGTTGGGGGGGGGGGGATTTTTGGAGTTGTCATTGGTGCTTTTAGTTAATCTCTTAAAGATCGATTTAAGAGCGTGGGGGGTTTAGGTTTGAAGAGGGTTTGGGGTAAATTTCATTTCACTTTTGGAAGTGAACTGAAATTCCCATTTTCATTGGAATTTTAGTTTACTTCCTAAATTGAAATGGAAATAACCGAAACCCTGGTTTGAAGTGCCAACAACTTTTTCGGAGGTGGACTGAGTTGAGAGATGAGGTGACCGAAGTCTGTCTGTCAGTCCTATTCACTGACCTGTTTGCATTTCAAACCATGCACTCCAGTTTATATTCTTACATGCATCGTCCACCATTTTGTATTTCATGTTGTATAATATGGCTGTCAATAAACAAAGAGATTTTAGAGATTTTTATAGCATTAGTACTTTTGTTTTTGACCATCTTAACCAGCAACTAAGCCTACCTGTAGATTCAATAGATATTCTCTGTCTTTTGTCATAGTGGACTCTACATTTAGGTCAAATTGCCCTTTATATTAAAAGTGCTGCATATTGTGTGCATATTGATTTAAAACCGGGTGGGGAATGTTGACTCTTTGAAGAGTTTTCTTCTTTTTTTTTTTAGAACCAACCAGTTCTACACCTCTTAATAACTTCATCACAATATCTGTTGTTATTTATTCAAATCGCTGAAAATATTTCATTTTTTTTAGTAAATGTAAGGGGAAACATAACTGGGGAAAAATACTATATGTTTTTAACAGATTGTGGCAACTCTTATGAGATCCTTTTTTGTACTTGATAGGACATTTCATCCTAGATAATAAAGTCATGTTTTTGACATCAATTGTCCAATGTGCTGTCATCTTTGTTTTTACGTGCTTATGTTGTTATTAATTTGTGTTTAAGGGCCAGGAGTTTTGTCCGGAATGTGTAATATAATGAATATTAAGTAGTTTGTACCTTTTTCATTCCTTTCCACAGGGGAGTTGGATTAAGTTGCCTCAGACACTGATCTAGAGGCAGCTTCCCTGCATGTAATGTTTCAGGTATTTTGGTATTTAGTAGGATCCCCATTAGCCGCTGTGAAAACAGCAGCTACTCTTCCTGGGTTCCACAAAAGATAAGACATTCGGGGAGGATTAGCTGATCCTAGATSTGTGCCTAGAGGCAACTTCTACCCAGACGAGAGCAGGGGATGATGCCTCTGAAGGCAGCACTTATGCCCCCCACACACACACATTGTATTTCCACTATACAAAGTCACCTCTGTCATTAAAGAAAAACTCCACCCCAAAACATTTGTTTTTGGGGGGGGGGGGGTATTTGTTTCATTCGTTCATTGTTGATATAGTCCTGTATGATGCATTTTTCATCATATGTTGCAAAATGCATCATATGGGCCAGATTTCTGTATTTTCAAAGTTACATAGCTTGAAAACTTGACTGCTGCCATGCAAAACATTTTGGGACTATATCAACAATGGATTAATGAAAGAAATACCAAAAGATAGTTTGGYTGTAGTTTTCCTTTAACCTTCCCCTCTCAACAAAGACACACACACCCCTCCCACTCTCCCTTCTTCACACTCCCCCTCCACTCCAAACCCCTAACTGAATCCAGAGCTTTGCYTGGACACCAAATGGACTACAGATGACCACAAGTCCCATCAATTCCTCTCTCTGTGGCTTGGGGGCTGGAACTCTCTCGCTCTCTCTGTCACACAGGAAGGAACTAGGATAAATTCCCACCTCGTCCTCCACCCCAACCCCTTATCCCTATTCCTCTCCATAAGGAATGTTGTCCCGCTGTGATGGTAGCCGAGATGCGAGCGAGCTCCCGTTTCCTGCCCGCCTGCATCTGTTCCCTACAGCTATGTTCCCAGATGGACTTCAAAGCATGGGAACGGCTCGGTTCAAAAATCATTCCCTAGGCCAGACGGACCCCTATTACACCCCAATTATGACCCTGTTTTTGGGCACTTAATCACCAGGGGTTATCATCAGGATTGAAACAGTATTTTTTTTACTATACACTCCAGTTCAAATCTGTGTGCACCATAACAGGGATCCTATAATTCACTAGACAGGCTGATGTCATAGACCCTCATAATTCCAGAATGTGTTCATTATGGCAGCCATCTTGGTCAGGAATGAATCCAAAAGTGATTATATATGTAATTCTGTGGTGCCATTCAAGAATGTGTGTTTGCAAGGCTTCGGCTGAGTGTTAGCCCCACCGATACCACATGAATAGACCCACAGACCACACCGACACCCAATGAGTAAATAACAAATACATCTTTATTAGTTCCATGTAGTATGAGATGAGATATGTGCACACAGTGCAAACCTTTGGCTTTTCTCTCATTTTAAGTATGAGGATAGTCAAAGATGACAGGCCAGACCAAGGGTCTGTGGCCTGGATGTCTATCTTATCATCCATTCAAAGTTTTCCCTCAGGAATGGAGAGAGCCCGGGGTCTGTCTCTTTCTCCCAGGGTCTCTCACTTTCTCCCCAGGGTCTCTCACTGTCTCTCCCAGGGTCTCTCTATGTATGTACATACAGTGCCTTCAGGAAATATTCACATCCCTTGACTTTTTCCACATTTTTTTTGTGTTACAGCCTGAATTTAAAATGGATTATATTGAGATTTTGTGTCACCGATTTACACACAGTACTCCAGAATATAAAAGTGGAATTTTGTTTGTAGAACACTTTTTTAATTATCAAAAAATGAAAAGCTGAAATGTCTTGAGTCAATGAGTATTCAACCCCTTAGTTATGGCAAGCCTAAATAAGTTCAGGAGTAAAAATGTGCTTAACAAATCACATAATAAGTTGCATGGACTCATTCAGTGTTCAATAATAGTGGTTAACATGATTTTTGAATGACTACCTCATCTCTGRACCRCACACATAAAATTATCTGTAAGGTCRCCCAYTCGAGTAGTTAATTTCAAGCACAGATTCAACCACAAAGACCAMGGAGGTTTTTCAGTGTCTCTCAAAGAAGGCCACCGATTGGTAGATGGATAAAATAATAATATCCCTTTGKGCATGGGGAAGTTATTCWTWAGGTTTTGGATGGTGTATCAATACACCCAGTCACTACAGAGATTCAGGRGTCCTTCCTAACTCAGTTGCAAGAGAGGAAGAACACTTCAAGGATTTCACCATGAGGCCATTGCTGATTTAAACTTTTTGTCCTGAATACAAAGCGTTATGTTTGGGGTAAATCCAACACATCACTGAGTACCAGTCTTCATATTTTCAAGCATGGTGGTGGTTGCATCATGTTATGGGTATGTTTGTCATTGGCAAGGACTCAGGAGTTTTTTTAATGATAAAAAGAAATGGAGTACAGCTAAGCACAGGCAAAATCCTAGAGGAAAAACTGGTTCAGTCTGCTTTCCAACAGACACTGGGAYACAAATTCACCTTTCAGCAGGACAATAACCTAACACACAAGGCCAAATCTACACTGGAGTTGCTTACCAAGACGACATTGAATGTTCCTAAGTGACCTAGTTACAGTTTTGACTTAAATTGGCTTGAAAACTATGGCAAGACTTGAAAATGGCTTTCTAGCAATGACCAACAACCAACTTGACAGAGCTTGAAGAATTTTACAAAGAATAATGGCCAAATATTGTACAATCTAGGTGTGCAAAGCTCTTAGAGACTTACCTACAAAGACTCTGTAATATCTTCCAAAGGTGTTTCTAGCATGTATTGTCTATGGGGAGGTGAATACTTACCTAATCAAGATATTAGTATTTTATTTTTGATAAATTTGTAATAAATGTTCAAATTTTTCTTCCACCTTCACATTAGAGTATCTTGTGTATATAGTTACCCAAAAATTACAATTTAATCAATTTTAATCCCACTTTGTAACACAACAAAGTGTGGAAAAAGTCAAGGGGTGTGAATACTTTCTGAAGGCGCTATAACCTTTTCCTTCTTTATTTTTCACCTTCCCTCCWRCATCTCTCCTCCCTCTCTCCTTCCCTTTGCCACTCTCAAATGCCTCCTTTGAGCTTTTGCCCCATCGGATGTGTGTGCATGTTTGCGTTTGTGTGTGTGCATGAACAAATAAGGGCCAGAGGTGGCATTCGCTTTCACCCCACCATCTCCAAAGAGAACCGGCAAGGAGAGCCYCKCTTTTCTGACGCRATGTGTCCAGGTGCGCTGGGGATCAGATTCCCGCGATTAGATTTACAAAAACACTCACTAATACCACCAGGTTCCCTTATGAAGTCTGTTTTCTCCATTGGATATTTCAAACTATACACATCTTTAATATTATAAAAATAGGTTTATTTTAGTCTCTTTTCAACTTTTCCCTCCTCTCGGGTTTGTTGTTGATGCTTTTCCAGTCTTTCATCCTACCCCCCCCCTCTTCTTTTTCACATACAGTAAAAGTGCATTTCCTGCAATCAAATGACAGGCACAAAACAGTATGAAAATGTGACAGCTTTTCTTACAGGCATAAATAGGAGTTTGCTGATATTGTATATTTAGTCAATAGGAAGTTCTTTAAAGTTTCCTACCAAGTTCCAAAGGCGAAATGTGATTGGACTCTTGCCATTGGAGAAGCACCAGTGTGCTACTAGATCTGAACAGATTGTCTTTCCCATGGATGATTAGGATAACTTGGAACAAGCCAACTGGAGATGTGCGGGTGTGTTCGCGTGAATAGTGGGGCTGGAGTTGGCAGTCTTCCTACCTCAGGGCAAATATGGGCTTCATTCACATGCTCAGACACCATCTTCAAGCGTTGACACGGTACAACCAAAACATTCTGATGAAAAGTTGTTTTACAACAGATTAGCCAAAGAAAATGTCCTCTACCTGAATTATTCCACTGAACCAGAACTCTGGCTTCACTGGCAGAATTTTTCTATCGTAAATTAAACCAATTTGAGAGAGGCACTGATCTGACCGATTCAAGTACCAGACATGAATAAATTATCATTTTAAGTACTATGACATCTTAATAAATGACTAGAGTAGAGATATACTAGAGAACTCGTCTTTTGTCTTTGTTAAGTGTGCCCTCTATCCAACTCTATGCTCATTCACAATAATAAGCGTTGTCCGTGTTTGACCCAGGTATGCCGTCATTGTAAATAATAATTTGTTCTAACTGACTTGCCTAGTTAAAAGGTTTTTAAAAATACATTTAGTAAATCTGATGGGGCAATACTTCAAGCAGAGGTTGAAAGACGAGAACCTTTGATAAAGACTCCACTTGTGTCTTCTATCAAAGAGGACGCAAAGCTACAAGGTAAAGACTGTACAGACAGACAAGCAAAAACATTACCACTCAACCTGGATTATGACAAACAAGTGCAGGAGGTCCATGCCGGAAAAAACAACATATTGGCCTCGTCCATCTACGTCTCTGCTGAAATGGTGTAGGGGTTATAGGTCTCAGTCACTTCATGTTGACGACTGCAATGTCTTTTCCGCCACTGCAGGGGGCGATAGTCTGTTTTGGTTTTACCTACACTTGGAGCGGGTGGCCTCCAGGGCTTTCTGGTGTCTCCTCTTGTTGAAGCGCTTGACGTAGTTGTTGCTACGCAGGAGGCCGTCCCCTGGCTTCAGTTTTCCCCCCAACAGGGCCAGGAGGTCGTTGGGGAGGTGGCGCCTCCGGTGGTAGATCTGACCCATTACAATGTACCGGCTACCTATAGAATAGCATTGGGGGAAGAGAGGGTGTCAGTGAATTCAGTATTTGGTCTCTCTGCTCAACTGGTAGACATGAGTTCAGTACCATTGACTATACTAGCATACCACATAGCATGGAGAAATGTATTGGGAATCCATTAGAAGTAATATGCTAGTGTTTTATCGGAACGTAGCCATGGTGACACCCTATATCCCTCAAATTCAAATCTGGACCGCAAAGCCAGTTCCACTGCTTTTTTTCATTCCTCCCCTCTAAGGGGACTGATTTAGACCTGGGACTCCAGGTGGGTGCAATTTATGATCAGGTAGAAGAGAAAACCAGCAGTACCTCAGATCTCCAGGATTGGACTTGAATACTCCTGCCCTATATGATGCACTACTGTTTAGGGGGTAGGGTGCTGTTTGGGATGCATTCATTGGTTCCTTAAGTTGACAGTTACCTAGTTTGATGTCAGGACAAGGCTTGCTACATTTGTAGGTGTCCAGGACAAGGAGACGCACTTTGAGAAAGAAGCTGTCTGGAGTGACGTAGAGACGGCTCATCTTGTAGAAGCCATCGCTGCTCACCATCAGTGTGATGAGTCTAATCCCCTTACGCACCACGTCTATGTCGTGAACGACCCCATTGACGGCTGAAATGTCAAAGGTAAACGGTCAAATGAAAGGTCATTGTAACTCTAAAGTGGATAGTAGCACAGAGCACTCATAGGTACAGATCTAGGCTCAACAAAACTGACCCAAGATCAGCGTTTTGGGGCAACTTCACCCTGCACCATGGTGAGAAGACTCTACATGACCAATGGGGATGTCTGTCACTCTAGTCTAAACTACAGCATGATTGACAGGTTTCAAATAGACTACACCAGACATTGTGTCATACCCTTATTTTGTCCCCTTTACCCATCCCTTCACTTACAGTCTTAATGGAGAGATCCCTGGAAGKTGGTGGCCAGGCCACCCATCTCACTTTCATACAATAGTCGAACCTCGTTCACACACACACACTTACCAAATTCACTGTAGCAGTAGTGCTCTCTCTCCTCCTTCTCCTTCCTGCACTCACTCATGCAGACGGCCTCGTGAGTGAAGTCAGACTCTGCGAGAGAGGGAGACAAAGAAAGGAAGAGAGAGACGGAGATGAGAAGAAGGAGAGAGAGTGACCGACCGTGCCGTGCCTGCTTGTGTGYAGCCAGACTTCATTCCAGTGTCATTAGAAGGACCAGGGTTGTCATTACAGAACCCAGGCGTCGCATTCCGCAGGAGGGGGATCCACATTCCCCGTCCTCGCCCCTTAATTACTACATCATAAATGATCTCACTTAGGCATATTTTGCATTGATATCATAACCTCTCACTCCCCGAAACTTCACACAAAGGGACACATTCAATCCGGATGTAGGCAGCAATTTGTGGCTGGAGAGGTAATTAGCTAACTATCCCGAAATCGCAGCAGTCTCGCACTGTCACAACTCCCTTTGTACCYTACATAGTGTGGGGGTGTAGTGTCATTTTCGGTACCTCGTTTCAGAATGTCGAAGTGGTAGAGCAGGCTGGAGGAGCGACGGTTGATGAGCACAGATGAGCGGCTGTTATTCCGGTTGGCGCCGCCGGACTGGTACAGACTGGACTTCCCCCCAGGGCGGTTCTCCTCCGGGTCCAGCTTTCTGGTTGAGGGGTCCCTGCGAGGGGAGGGGGCCGAGTGAGGGTGGCCCCTGGGTCTGGAGTTGGGGTGACTGTCCGGGTCACTCTGTGGGGGGTTGTTGAAGTTGGTGTGGGGGTCCCGGTGAGGGTCCACGTTTACTTTCTGTGTGCGGTTGGTGGCAGCGGTCAGTGGCATTTTGGGAAGCACTAGACTCGCCTCACCGCGGTTCTTCTCGCTGTTGTGCTCAATCAGGCGGTCATTTTTAGGGCCCTTCTTGCTCTTGTTGTGGGGGCCGGGGCGAGGGTCACTGTGCTTGGGCCAAACCCCCGAGGGAAGGGGYTGGAGGGCGTACTTGGAGTCCCCGGCTTTGATGCCCTTTTCCAGGAGCTCGTTGATGGGGAGAGAGGGGTCTTTGGCCCCTAGCCTTGTGCTCTGGTTCTGGCCAGGTAAAACACTCTGGCCCTTCTCAGGGGGGGTGCTGATCACGGAGAACAGCTCTGGATAAAGCAGGCAAGGACAATCCAGTTACACCCAGCAGTATATTATAACATCAATGGCCCCTATTTCATACCTCCATCATATAAGGTTATGAGTACAGTTGACTGCTTCTTAATATAAGCAATAGCTTGAGACTATCAATATTTTTTTAACTGTCAGAGCTGGGTAAAAAAATCATTCCAGTTCTCTGCCCCTTCCACTTCCACTTGGAATGAACTACAAAAGGGCATGAAATGACAGGAGTTTGTCTCCTTGAATGTGTTTAAAGCTAGGGTAAAACCTTTGGTGGACAATGCAGTGGAGGGCTGTCAATGTTCTTATCCCAGGATGCACCACACCTCCCCAAAYTATCTTGCCTGCTCAATCTTTAAATGTATGCTTTTAAACTGTAATGCTCTGCGTTTTATTATGTTGTAAATGTGTCTGAAACTTTGTGTGGTGATATTTGGCCAGGTCGCTTGTAAAAGAGATATTTCAACTCAACAAGACTCAACAAGACTAACCTGGTAACTTAACATAAATAAAGAGTGTGGGCACTGAACTAAAGCATGCAAAATGCACTGCACATATTCAATTGTGATTTTTTTGTTTTATGTATTCACCATATAATCTAATCTARTGATATTACATAGTCATTTCTAAAGACATTTTCATCCAGACCTTATAAGTACACCTATATAGTTTTACTGTCAGCACACAAGCCAAACACTTAAAGTAAAACATTCACAGGTTAATCAATGTAGCCTCAATGATCAAAATCGACATTATGGGGTGGCAGGTAGCCTAGCTGTTAAACGCGTTGGTCCAGTAATTGAAGATCACTGATTCGAATCCTCGAGCCTACTATGTGAAAAATCTGTTTATGTGCCCTTGAGCAAGGCACRTAWCCKMAYTMWCTRKRYMAAGWKARMKMGGWTAAGAGKGTCTYCTAAATTACGTAAATTTCTAGTGGCAGTATGCTTTGTAATTSGAACTAGATCTAACTTCCTGACAACGATAGTTGTAAAAGTAGTCAGATTATGAGAATGTCAATCTTTTTGTTTACTCCAGCTTTATGATATGCACATTTCAGATGATTATATTTTAGCAAAGTAGCCTATACAAAGATTTCATGAGATATGTCCGAGATGTAATTATAGGCTTATATTTGTGAAAGAGAAAATATGATAATCATAAAATGTACTTCAATTCCATACATAAACACACATAAAATCTAACCATCTAGGAACTCTATATCAGGCAGTGTCAAAGGAAGGCCAGAAAAAATGCCAAGGACTCCAGCCACTCAAGCCATAGACTGTTCATTACGCTACCGTCCGGCAAACGGTACCGGAGCATCAGCTCTCAGACCAACAGGCTGCGAGACAGCTTCTGCCCCAAAGCCATAAGACTGCTAAATAGTCAATTATTGGTTCACAAACTCTCTGCACTGACTCTACCTTGCACTGACTGACCCTACGCACACTCGCTAGATGTTATATACARGCACTACACTGTCACACCCACACAAAACCCTAACATACACTACATACGCACGCACACACACGCATACCCAACAAACACTCATCATTTGCTGCTGTTAATCTTTCCTTTATTTTACTCTTATTATTATCTATCCGGYTGCCTAGTCACTTTACCTTGACTTCATGTGCGTACTGTATCTACCTGAAATACCTCGTACCTCTCTCTGCACATTGAACTGGTAGGCTACTGGTACTCACTGTATATAGCTTCATTCTTGTGCATTTTATTTTAAATCCTCTTGTGTTAGTTACTATTTTTTATTCTTAAACTCTGCATTATTGGGAAAGTTTCGTAAGCAAGGATTTAGTCATGTCTATTACATCAGTTGTATTCGGCGCAAGTGATAAATAAAATGTCGATTTGATAAGCCAATACATCTATTTCTTTATTGCACCTCTGAACTGAGAAAATGTTTCGACTGCTTTATAAATCACCATGTCATCACATTTACAATAGATACAAAAAAAAAGTGTAAGTGTATTGGTTTAAAAAGCAATTGCTATTTCCTAATGGATCTTCTGATCTACAATAACACTGTCACCATTCTTCTCCTTKAAATGTAAATGTAATTAGACACAGTTGGAAAGCAGGAAGAATTGTTACCCGACTTACCATTGTCCTCCGCTTCAGAAAAAGTAAACGCAAGTAACAGCAGGAGTAGAATAATCACTGTCATCCTGAAAAGTACTATTGGATCAATTTCGAAGTCTGCTGGAGTGTCTRTGAATTCCTGAGGTTTATATGCCTGGAATGGAAGGCGTGTCACTCCGACGSAGAGGTAAACAAAGTGACATCAGAGACACTTCATTCATGAAGCCATAGAGGTCCTATTAAATTCCTAATTATATGCATGCAACGCCCATCGGTCTTTAGTAGGCTACTGTGTGTGGGGCCTTTAAAAAAAACGTGGCCCAGATTTTAGCCTTTAATTCCACTAATTACTGATGGTAATGATTATTAGTGATTACGGATTGTGATAGGCTGTCGCATTTGAACAGTAATTTTAAAAAAGTAACATGGTTTTAAAGTTCACAGTTAGCCATTGTTATGTAAATTGCATCTGAAAAGTACCAGTGGCCTGGCTTTGATCCTCAATACAGATTATCCATTATTACCAGATACTCTAGTGCCCGCTCTAACAGTGAAAATAAATGTCTTCAAAAATGGGAGGCAGTCGGGAGGAGGCAAGATCAGGTGGGACAGATTCTTGTGTGAACGTTTCCACTAGTTACTTCAGCCACAAAGTCAGAACATGTTTATAATAAATATTAACTAAAACAAAAATGCTGTTTTTGGTCTTGATTTAAGGTTAAGATTAGTCATAAGGTTAGCAGTGTGGTAATGGTTAGGTTAAAATAACATTTTAAAAAGAGACATTTTAGAAATAGTCGTGTTTACGACTTTGTGGCTGTAGTAACTAGTGACGACCAGGCACACTCCGATATAAAGTGTTTTTTCTCAAAGTTGCCAGGATGTCACGTGTCCTACTTATATCAGTACACTCGTAACAACGTAATCATTACGAAACGTAAATTCGATCAAATAATCCACACGTAGCAAATAAGGCATTACATTTTTTGTTAACTTAATTCGACACGCTCATTGACCTCCATACAAAAACTTGAAAATGCCACCTGCTGGAGAAGACAGATTTTGGACCCAATTAATTCAATTCAATTCAAAAGGCTTTATTGGCAGGAGAAACATACGTTAACATTGCCAAAGCATTGCCTTTGGCTTCGCCTCTTCCTCTCTGCCGGAAATGAGAGCAGGTCCGCTAGATCCATCGCCCAGTCAGACACAGGTGCCGATGTTGTGCCGAATATCTCCCCCTCTGCCAGAACCCCCCCCTCGCTTGAACGCGCACACACTCAATTCTTCATTGCTGCGACTTGCTTGCTAGTTGAGATTTCTGCTCTTCACTCCTTTGTCAGTTTAGCCTACATTTCACTGATCTTAGTAGCAGAAAGCAACAAAAAAAAAATGTCCTTTAAGGCAGCTGTCAACGATCACGTCAGGCTGCGTTTCATTTAAACAAATTTATGGCGGTTTGATCGCGGGGAGGCACTTGTAATGTCTGCAGTTTTCGTTTTGGCTATTTGTTTCAAGTGTATTAGTCTATGAATAAATATCTTTGCCTAATACACTGTCAGGGTGGAGATTTCGATGCACAACACCGTACTGCATAGATGGAAACAGAAAAGTCTGTGCCTGTTGGGTGAAACACCGGGATAAATACTGTATAGAAATGCGTCAACTAATTGTTTCTGATTTATTCTGTTTGCCACTGTGAATGTGTAGCCTATACCGGTGATTGTCATACGCATAGAACCACTGCCCCCTTTTGGACACAATGTCACAAACTTTGAGGCGACGCTTGGATGCTTGCGGTATTGCAGATTTCAAACATTGGTATTAAAGTCGTGATTAAACCTTATTGCTACGTATGTGATTGATTTGTATGGTACATTTTCGTCGGTCAAGGCCCCATAGTTTAATGCAATAACATTTGTAAGAGACAGGTTGGGGTCGGAGTGCATTCCCCGGTTTTATAATCCATGTAGCTATTAACAATCATTTGCTTTTGTATCATGTCACGTAAAACGGAAGCTAAATGCGACCCAGATGGGACTCGAACCCACAATCCCCAGCTCCGGAGGCTGATGCCTTATCCATTAGGCCACTGGGTCATCACGTTCCCAGTTATCGCAAGCACAGTTTATAAAATTAAAAACATGACGAAAAAGGCGTGTAACGTTCCTTGGAATTGTGTATATTCGGTTTCATGATCAACATATTTACTGCCAGTTTTAGCTAAACTACTGTGCTCTGCGACGTG
>NC_036861.1:4158773-4265182 GCF_002910315.2 Salvelinus sp. IW2-2015
AATTTGTTCTAACTGACTTGCCTAGTTAAAAGGTTTTTAAAAATACATTTAGTAAATCTGATGGGGCAATACTTCAAGCAGAGGTTGAAAGACGAGAACCTTTGATAAAGACTCCACTTGTGTCTTCTATCAAAGAGGACGCAAAGCTACAAGGTAAAGACTGTACAGACAGACAAGCAAAAACATTACCACTCAACCTGGATTATGACAAACAAGTGCAGGAGGTCCATGCCGGAAAAAACAACATATTGGCCTCGTCCATCTACGTCTCTGCTGAAATGGTGTAGGGGTTATAGGTCTCAGTCACTTCATGTTGACGACTGCAATGTCTTTTCCGCCACTGCAGGGGGCGATAGTCTGTTTTGGTTTTACCTACACTTGGAGCGGGTGGCCTCCAGGGCTTTCTGGTGTCTCCTCTTGTTGAAGCGCTTGACGTAGTTGTTGCTACGCAGGAGGCCGTCCCCTGGCTTCAGTTTTCCCCCCAACAGGGCCAGGAGGTCGTTGGGGAGGTGGCGCCTCCGGTGGTAGATCTGACCCATTACAATGTACCGGCTACCTATAGAATAGCATTGGGGGAAGAGAGGGTGTCAGTGAATTCAGTATTTGGTCTCTCTGCTCAACTGGTAGACATGAGTTCAGTACCATTGACTATACTAGCATACCACATAGCATGGAGAAATGTATTGGGAATCCATTAGAAGTAATATGCTAGTGTTTTATCGGAACGTAGCCATGGTGACACCCTATATCCCTCAAATTCAAATCTGGACCGCAAAGCCAGTTCCACTGCTTTTTTTCATTCCTCCCCTCTAAGGGGACTGATTTAGACCTGGGACTCCAGGTGGGTGCAATTTATGATCAGGTAGAAGAGAAAACCAGCAGTACCTCAGATCTCCAGGATTGGACTTGAATACTCCTGCCCTATATGATGCACTACTGTTTAGGGGGTAGGGTGCTGTTTGGGATGCATTCATTGGTTCCTTAAGTTGACAGTTACCTAGTTTGATGTCAGGACAAGGCTTGCTACATTTGTAGGTGTCCAGGACAAGGAGACGCACTTTGAGAAAGAAGCTGTCTGGAGTGACGTAGAGACGGCTCATCTTGTAGAAGCCATCGCTGCTCACCATCAGTGTGATGAGTCTAATCCCCTTACGCACCACGTCTATGTCGTGAACGACCCCATTGACGGCTGAAATGTCAAAGGTAAACGGTCAAATGAAAGGTCATTGTAACTCTAAAGTGGATAGTAGCACAGAGCACTCATAGGTACAGATCTAGGCTCAACAAAACTGACCCAAGATCAGCGTTTTGGGGCAACTTCACCCTGCACCATGGTGAGAAGACTCTACATGACCAATGGGGATGTCTGTCACTCTAGTCTAAACTACAGCATGATTGACAGGTTTCAAATAGACTACACCAGACATTGTGTCATACCCTTATTTTGTCCCCTTTACCCATCCCTTCACTTACAGTCTTAATGGAGAGATCCCTGGAAGCTGGTGGCCAGGCCACCCATCTCACTTTCATACAATAGTCGAACCTCGTTCACACACACACACTTACCAAATTCACTGTAGCAGTAGTGCTCTCTCTCCTCCTTCTCCTTCCTGCACTCACTCATGCAGACGGCCTCGTGAGTGAAGTCAGACTCTGCGAGACAAGGAGACAAAGAGAAAGGAAGAGAGAGACAGAGATGAGAAGAAGGAGAGAGAGTGACCGACCGTGCCTTGCCTGCTTGTGTGAAGCCAGACTTCATTCCAGTGTCATTCGAAGGACCAGGGTTGTCATTACAGAACCCAGGCATCGCATTCCGCAGGAGGGGGCTCCACGTTCCCCATCCTCCCCGCTCCGGTCTCACCCCTTAATTACTGCATCATAACTGATCTCACTTAGGCATATTTAGCATTGCTATCATGACCTCTCACCCCCCAAGACTTCACACAAAGGGACATATTCAATCCAGATGTAGGCAGCAATTTGTGGCTGGAGGGGTAATCAGTTAACTATCCCGAAATCGCAGCAGTCTCACTGTCACGACTCCCTTTGTACCATACATAGTGTAGGGGTGTAGTGTCACTTTCCGTACCTCGTTTCAGGATGTCGAAGTGGTAGAGCAGGCTGGAGGAGCGACGGTTGAGGAGCACAGATGAGCGGCTGTTATTCCGGTTGGCGCCGCCGGACTGGTACAGACTGGACTTCCCTCCAGGGCGGTTCTCCTCCGGGTCCAGCTTTCTGGTTGAGGGGTCCCTGCGAGGGGAGGGGGCCGAGTGAGGGTGGCCCCTGGGTCTGGAGTTGGGGTGACTGTCCGGGTCACTCTGTGGGGGGTTGTTGAAGTTGGTGTGGGGGTCCCGGTGAGGGTCCACGTTTACTTTCTGTGTGCGGTTGGTGGCAGCGGTCAGTGGCATTTTGGGAAGCACTAGACTCGCCTCACCGCGGTTCTTCTCGCTGTTGTGCTCAATCAGGCGGTCATTTTTAGGGCCCTTCTTGCTCTTGTTGTGGGGGCCGGGGCGAGGGTCACTGTGCTTGGGCCAAACCCCCGAGGGAAGGGGRTGGAGGGCGTACTTGGAGTCCCCGGCTTTGATGCCCTTTTCCAGGAGCTCGTTGATGGGGAGAGAGGGGTCTTTGGCCCCTAGCCTTGTGCTCTGGTTCTGGCCAGGTAAAACACTCTGGCCCTTCTCAGGGGGGGTGCTGATCACGGAGAACAGCTCTGGATAAAGCAGGCAAGGACAATCCAGTTACACCCAGCAGTATATTATAACATCAATGGCCCCTATTTCATACCTCCATCATATAAGGTTATGAGTACAGTTGACTGCTTCTTAATATAAGCAATAGCTTGAGACTATCAATATTTTTTTAACTGTCAGAGCTGGGTAAAAAAATCATTCCAGTTCTCTGCCCCTTCCACTTCCACTTGGAATGAACTACAAAAGGGCATGAAATGACAGGAGTTTGTCTCCTTGAATGTGTTTAAAGCTAGGGTAAAACCTTTGGTGGACAATGCAGTGGAGGGCTGTCAATGTTCTTATCCCAGGATGCACCACACCTCCCCAAARTATCTTGCCTGCTCAATCTTTAAATGTATGCTTTTAAACTGTAATGCTCTGCGTTTTATTATGTTGTAAATGTGTCTGAAACTTTGTGTGGTGATATTTGGCCAGGTCGCTTGTAAAAGAGATATTTCAACTCAACAAGACTCAACAAGACTAACCTGGTAACTTAACATAAATAAAGAGTGTGGGCACTGAACTAAAGCATGCAAAATGCACTGCACATATTCAATTGTGATTTTTTTGTTTTATGTATTCACCATATAATCTAATCTAYTGATATTACATAGTCATTTCTAAAGACATTTTCATCCAGACCTTATAAGTACACCTATATAGTTTTACTGTCAGCACACAAGCCAAACACTTAAAGTAAAACATTCACAGGTTAATCAATGTAGCCTCAATGATCAAAATCGACATTATGGGGTGGCAGGTAGCCTAGCTGTTAAACGCGTTGGTCCAGTAATTGAAGATCACTGATTCGAATCCTCGAGCCTACTATGTGAAAAATCTGTTTATGTGCCCTTGAGCAAGGCACYTAWCCMKARTKWCTYMYRKAAGWMAYKMKGGWTAAGAGMGTCTRCTAAATTACGTAAATTTCTAGTGGCAGTATGCTTTGTAATTSGAACTAGATCTAACTTCCTGACAACGATAGTTGTAAAAGTAGTCAGATTATGAGAATGTCAATCTTTTTGTTTACTCCAGCTTTATGATATGCACATTTCAGATGATTATATTTTAGCAAAGTAGCCTATACAAAGATTTCATGAGATATGTCCGAGATGTAATTATAGGCTTATATTTGTGAAAGAGAAAATATGATAATCATAAAATGTACTTCAATTCCATACATAAACACACATAAAATCTAACCATCTAGGAACTCTATATCAGGCAGTGTCAAAGGAAGGCCAGAAAAAATGCCAAGGACTCCAGCCACTCAAGCCATAGACTGTTCATTACGCTACCGTCCGGCAAACGGTACCGGAGCATCAGCTCTCAGACCAACAGGCTGCGAGACAGCTTCTGCCCCAAAGCCATAAGACTGCTAAATAGTCAATTATTGGTTCACAAACTCTCTGCACTGACTCTACCTTGCACTGACTGACCCTACGCACACTCGCTAGATGTTATATACAYGCACTACACTGTCACACCCACACAAAACCCTAACATACACTACATACGCACGCACACACACGCATACCCAACAAACACTCATCATTTGCTGCTGTTAATCTTTCCTTTATTTTACTCTTATTATTATCTATCCGGRTGCCTAGTCACTTTACCTTGACTTCATGTGCGTACTGTATCTACCTGAAATACCTCGTACCTCTCTCTGCACATTGAACTGGTAGGCTACTGGTACTCACTGTATATAGCTTCATTCTTGTGCATTTTATTTTAAATCCTCTTGTGTTAGTTACTATTTTTTATTCTTAAACTCTGCATTATTGGGAAAGTTTCGTAAGCAAGGATTTAGTCATGTCTATTACATCAGTTGTATTCGGCGCAAGTGATAAATAAAATGTCGATTTGATAAGCCAATACATCTATTTCTTTATTGCACCTCTGAACTGAGAAAATGTTTCGACTGCTTTATAAATCACCATGTCATCACATTTACAATAGATACAAAAAAAAAGTGTAAGTGTATTGGTTTAAAAAGCAATTGCTATTTCCTAATGGATCTTCTGATCTACAATAACACTGTCACCATTCTTCTCCTTMAAATGTAAATGTAATTAGACACAGTTGGAAAGCAGGAAGAATTGTTACCCGACTTACCATTGTCCTCCGCTTCAGAAAAAGTAAACGCAAGTAACAGCAGGAGTAGAATAATCACTGTCATCCTGAAAAGTACTATTGGATCAATTTCGAAGTCTGCTGGAGTGTCTYTGAATTCCTGAGGTTTATATGCCTGGAATGGAAGGCGTGTCACTCCGACGSAGAGGTAAACAAAGTGACATCAGAGACACTTCATTCATGAAGCCATAGAGGTCCTATTAAATTCCTAATTATATGCATGCAACGCCCATCGGTCTTTAGTAGGCTACTGTGTGTGGGGCCTTTAAAAAAAACGTGGCCCAGATTTTAGCCTTTAATTCCACTAATTACTGATGGTAATGATTATTAGTGATTACGGATTGTGATAGGCTGTCGCATTTGAACAGTAATTTTAAAAAAGTAACATGGTTTTAAAGTTCACAGTTAGCCATTGTTATGTAAATTGCATCTGAAAAGTACCAGTGGCCTGGCTTTGATCCTCAATACAGATTATCCATTATTACCAGATACTCTAGTGCCCGCTCTAACAGTGAAAATAAATGTCTTCAAAAATGGGAGGCAGTCGGGAGGAGGCAAGATCAGGTGGGACAGATTCTTGTGTGAACGTTTCCACTAGTTACTTCAGCCACAAAGTCAGAACATGTTTATAATAAATATTAACTAAAACAAAAATGCTGTTTTTGGTCTTGATTTAAGGTTAAGATTAGTCATAAGGTTAGCAGTGTGGTAATGGTTAGGTTAAAATAACATTTTAAAAAGAGACATTTTAGAAATAGTCGTGTTTACGACTTTGTGGCTGTAGTAACTAGTGACGACCAGGCACACTCCGATATAAAGTGTTTTTTCTCAAAGTTGCCAGGATGTCACGTGTCCTACTTATATCAGTACACTCGTAACAACGTAATCATTACGAAACGTAAATTCGATCAAATAATCCACACGTAGCAAATAAGGCATTACATTTTTTGTTAACTTAATTCGACACGCTCATTGACCTCCATACAAAAACTTGAAAATGCCACCTGCTGGAGAAGACAGATTTTGGACCCAATTAATTCAATTCAATTCAAAAGGCTTTATTGGCAGGAGAAACATACGTTAACATTGCCAAAGCATTGCCTTTGGCTTCGCCTCTTCCTCTCTGCCGGAAATGAGAGCAGGTCCGCTAGATCCATCGCCCAGTCAGACACAGGTGCCGATGTTGTGCCGAATATCTCCCCCTCTGCCAGAACCCCCCCCTCGCTTGAACGCGCACACACTCAATTCTTCATTGCTGCGACTTGCTTGCTAGTTGAGATTTCTGCTCTTCACTCCTTTGTCAGTTTAGCCTACATTTCACTGATCTTAGTAGCAGAAAGCAACAAAAAAAAAATGTCCTTTAAGGCAGCTGTCAACGATCACGTCAGGCTGCGTTTCATTTAAACAAATTTATGGCGGTTTGATCGCGGGGAGGCACTTGTAATGTCTGCAGTTTTCGTTTTGGCTATTTGTTTCAAGTGTATTAGTCTATGAATAAATATCTTTGCCTAATACACTGTCAGGGTGGAGATTTCGATGCACAACACCGTACTGCATAGATGGAAACAGAAAAGTCTGTGCCTGTTGGGTGAAACACCGGGATAAATACTGTATAGAAATGCGTCAACTAATTGTTTCTGATTTATTCTGTTTGCCACTGTGAATGTGTAGCCTATACCGGTGATTGTCATACGCATAGAACCACTGCCCCCTTTTGGACACAATGTCACAAACTTTGAGGCGACGCTTGGATGCTTGCGGTATTGCAGATTTCAAACATTGGTATTAAAGTCGTGATTAAACCTTATTGCTACGTATGTGATTGATTTGTATGGTACATTTTCGTCGGTCAAGGCCCCATAGTTTAATGCAATAACATTTGTAAGAGACAGGTTGGGGTCGGAGTGCATTCCCCGGTTTTATAATCCATGTAGCTATTAACAATCATTTGCTTTTGTATCATGTCACGTAAAACGGAAGCTAAATGCGACCCAGATGGGACTCGAACCCACAATCCCCAGCTCCGGAGGCTGATGCCTTATCCATTAGGCCACTGGGTCATCACGTTCCCAGTTATCGCAAGCACAGTTTATAAAATTAAAAACATGACGRAAAAGGCGTGTAACGTTCCTTGGAATTGTGTATATTCGGTTTCATGATCAACATATTTACTGCCAGTTTTAGCTAAACTACTGTGCTCTGCGACGTGTCGCAGGCAAATATAGTCAAATTTAGTGWAAAGCTGTAGTGTCGTCTCGCGATAACAGCGCATCACCACTAGCGAYTTCTTTCCGACTTTTTCAAAAAGGGGCCAATGAAGAGGTGCTTTGACTCGAATGGGCCAATCACAGATCGAGGGAGCCGGAAATTTAAAGGTGGTCTCACGTTTGACGTCATTGCCAGTAAGAACAAGAACAAGGTGAGGCTGGTGTTCATGCGTTTGTTAGTTGTTTATTTTAATGGTTATAATATAGCAGKTACTGAGTGCATTCGATATGAATGATATGCGTTGATATATTGTTAAATTATTACTGGTTTTCTGGTGTACTGGTTATGATTAAATGGTCAGTTTGCGCGTTTTCAACCGGCCACATGGTGATCTACGTTAGATTATAGTTTGCTGGGCAGCAGGAAAGCGACACTGTCTTCCTAGCTAGGAAAACGTTGGGTATTTTATTTAAAACACGCACATAGCTAACATTTAACTTTTCCCCATCACGTTAGTAATCAATACTACAGTGAAGTCCTCGCCGTGTTCAATAAGCAACGAAAACAATGTCGACAACTGCGAACGACGCCGATCGTATCACCCAATTCAAAAACAAGGGAAAAGATACCAACGTAAGTTGATATCGCCTTTGCTGCCTAATCTTGATTGATTAACACCTAGTTTAYAGTATTGGAAMTTGACATTGTTTATGTGCAGGAATTGAGGCGCAGAAGAGTCGAGGTCAACGTTGAACTTCGAAAGGCGAAGAAAGATGACCAGCTTCTCAAAAGAAGGAACGTCAGTATCTGCCCAGATGARCCTACGTCTCCACTCCAAGAGAAGGACCAAAATGCACAGGTATTATTTTGTATCCATACTGTAACTACCCTTATTTGAAACTCAGACAGGCAACGGCAAGTTTTGGATTATGACGGTGTACAGGCCATCAACAAAGGGTGAGCAAGCCAAAAATGGACCTCTTCCCAATAGATTGATTTGGCTGCCCTGTACTCTATCAGAGGCCTGTTACCTAGCGCTTATATTCGTCACTTTGTTCCATTGACATGCATGTGTAACCGATGTGTAATGACTAGCTAGTTAGCGGGGTGCGCGCTAATAGCGTTTCAATCGGTGACGTCACTCGCTCTCAGACTTTGAAGTAAAGGCCGCGGATTTTGTGGSGCGATGGGTAACGATGCTTCGAGGGTGACTGTTGTCTGTGTGCAGAGGGTCCCTGGTTCGAGCCCAGGTAGRGGCGATGAGAGGCGGAAGCTATATACTGTTACACATGCAGACGCYCCACAGATGGCATTAATCTGTAATCCTGTCATGTTTCCATAGCCTGCACAGCACTGGACGGTTGAGGAGATTGTGGCTGGCGTAAATAGCCAAAGCCTAGATCAYCAGGTGCAGGCTACYCAGGCAGCCAGGTAAATCAGTAAGCGTATAATTGGAAACTGGTTTTGAGTAATCACTGTTTCTGTTCTGTTGCCTTGTCTGCCCCTAACCATTACTTTTGACATGGCCGTTCACAGGAAGCTGCTGTCCAGAGAGAGGCACCCTCCCATTGATCACATCATCGGCGCCGGGCTYATCTCAAACTTTGTCAGCTTTCTGGGCCTTGCCGAGTGTCCTCCCATACAGTTCGAGGCGGCCTGGGCCCTGACCAACATCGCCTCTGGCAGCTCGGACCAAACCACCGCAGTGGTGGCCGGAGGAGCCATCCCCGCCTTCATCAGCCTGGTGATGTCCCCGCACCCCCACATCAGCGAGCAGGCTGTCTGGGCCCTGGGAAACATCGCTGGTATGAGAAGGCACACTTTRTTTATTATTTTGCCTGTATCGAAAGTGACTATGGCATGACTGTTGCCATTGTCATTGATAGTACAGGAACAGTGATCTGAAAGCTTTTCCCGTGTTTGTTGGAATAACTTCCTGTCAAACCCTGTGTCTTTCAAACATCTTTGTCTGCAAAACTTGAGTGTGAAACTTCATGTTAATGTTGAACTAGAAATTCTGGTAAAGATTATTGCTACCAGGCAGGTAACAATATCAATTTATCAGCATTTCTCTTGAAAATACTACTACTTGAACGTGTGTTAGCTCAATATACCTTTTGCAATAAGCCTTCTTRCGCTGTGGTTGTATGYCAGGTCAACTGTCTTCTGTGACCACATTTTTGACTTGGCCTGATTCCTCCCTTTTCCTCAGGTGATGGCTCCATCTACAGGGACTTGGTCATCAAGCACGGCGCAATTGAGCCCCTCCTGACTCTGCTGGCTGCTCCTGACCTGTCTGTGTTCTCTGTAAGCTGTTTACGTATGAGGAAAAGCTCTGGTTTGTTAGCAAGTGCTGCAGGAAATTCCACTCGGTCATCAGCTACAGTTGAAGTCGGAAGTTTACTTACACTTAGGTTGGAGTCATTAAAACTGGTTTTTCAACCACTCCACACATTGCTTGATAACAAACTATAGTTTTGGCAAGTCACTTGGGACATCTACTTTGCATGACACAAGTAATTTTTCCTACAATTGTTTGCAGACAGATTATTTCACTTATAATTCACTCTATCACAATTCCAGTGGGTCAGAAGTTTACATATACTAAGTTGACTGCCTTTCTAAACAGCGTGGCAAATTCCTGATAATTATGTAATGTCATTAGAATCTTCTGATGGGCTAAWTGACATCATTTCAGTCAATTGGGGGTGTACCTGTGGATGTATTTCGAGGCCAACCTTCTAACCCAGTGCCTCTTTGTTTGACATCATGGGACTCTTTTTTTTAAATCACCCAAAACTTGTTGACTTCTACAAGTCTGGTTCATCCTTGGGAGCAATTTCCAACTGCCTGAAGGTACCACGTTCATCTGTACAAACACTAGTACGCAAGTATAAACACCACGGGAACACGCAGCCGCCATACCGCTCAGGAAGGAGACGCGCTCTGTCTCCTAGAGATGAACGAAAAGTGCAAATCAATCCCAGAACAACAACAAAGGACCTTGTGAAGATGCTGGAAGAAACGGGTACAAAAGTATCTATATCCACAGTAAAACACGTCCTATATCGACATGACCTGAAAGGCTGCTCAGCAAGGAAGAAGCCGCTGCTCCAAAACCGCCATAAAAAAGCCAGACTAYGGTTTGCAACTGCACATGGGGACAGAGTTTGTACTTTTTTGAAAAATGTCCTCTGGTCTGATGAAACTAATTTAGTGTATGTAAACTTCTGACCCACTGGGAATGTGATGAAAGATATAAAAGCTGAAATCATTCTCCTATTGTTCTAACATTTCACTTTCTTAAAATAAAGTGGGGATCCTAACTGACCTAAGACAAGGAATTTTTACTCGGATTAAATGTCAGGAATTGTGAAACTGAGTTTAAATGTATTT
This sequence comes from Salvelinus sp. IW2-2015, assembly GCF_002910315.2. Lineage (NCBI taxonomy): Eukaryota > Metazoa > Chordata > Actinopteri > Salmoniformes > Salmonidae > Salvelinus > Salvelinus sp. IW2-2015. The sequence continues at coordinate 4,169,243 of NC_036861.1, forward strand.
GGCTGAGGTGTATTTATGATGTTGTGCTATATACAGTTGACTGCTTTAGCTTTCTCATCTTGGCTCATTACCTCAATTTGATGCATCCATAAATCTAAATATAGCTTATAACGGTGCGGCGTATTGATCTCTAAAGACATCTCCCTGCTCCCTCTAGTCTGGTTACCTGAGGAACGTGACATGGACCCTGTCCAACCTGTGTCGGAACAAGAACCCTGCGCCGCCATTGGCGGCCGTGCAGCTACTGCTACCCATGCTGGTGCGCCTGCTCCATCACGACGACAAGGAGGTGCTGGCYGACACCTGCTGGGCCGTGTCCTACCTGACAGACGGCCCTAAYGAGCGCATCGAGGTGGTAGTGCAGTCCGGCCTGGTGCCCCGCCTCGTCCAGCTGCTCGGCTCCGGGGAGCTCACCATCGTGGTACGTCCCCTTGTCGCGGTTGCGAGGCTTTTTTTTATTATTGTCCCTGTACAGTGGTCTGCCTTGTGGTTCCTAGAGACAGCTGGACTGTGCTGATCTGTGGGTTTTGATTGACTGGCAAATATTAATCTCTGTGATTTATGCATGGGAGCTACCACTCCAAGTAGCTTCTATAGCCCGGTTGTTGAGACATTCCAAGTTACTGAGGAAAGCCTGTTGTCACAGATATCAGTCAATTGTGTAACTTGAATCYGAATCCTAATTCCCTCTCTGTGGTCCTAGATTCCCTCTCTGCGGTCGCTGGGTAACATTGTGACTGGCACAGATGAGCAGACACAGTGTGTGTTGAACTCCGGCGCTCTGACAATGTTCCCCGCGCTTCTCCGCCACCACAAGTCCAACATCCAGAAGGAGGCGGCCTGGACCCTCTCCAACGTCACGGCTGGCAAGGACACCCAGATCCAGGAAGTCGTCAATGCCGGCCTCGTGCCACTGCTGGTTGACGTCCTCAAGAAGGTATGAGAAGGGTTCGTGGGTTGTTCATTAGGGGGCGAGCCATTCAGGGGCTAGTATGCATYAAGGGCTGATCAACTAGGTTAATTTGTCCTTTTAGGACCTGATCCTAGACGTTTGCTACATGCAGCCCCAGATTTGACCTCCCCGTTTGACTGTTCTTCAGTTTCATGCCTACTGAACTTACGCCTGGTTTATCTGTTGTGCTGCTCCACAAACATCAGCACTCCTTGTCTGAGGGTGCCGACAGCAGAAATGAAAGCTGTGAATGAGTCTATACATGAAGGGAGCCCTGCCCATAGAGTGATAGAGGCCTCTAGTGGCCAAAATGCTGTGTTMGCATGGGCAGCGCTGTTGAGGGCTTCCACAGTTTGAATGTACWTGACTGGGTGGGATTTCATTGGCTGATTCCTCCTGGTTACCCTGTTGGTGTCATGTCCAACTGGGTCATGGGAAATGATCACCCAATCGTGAAGGAAATTTACTGTGGTGGATRTTGCCTCGACGACAATGCTGTCATAGACACTATAATGGCACAAATACAAAGATGAGTCCTCTAGCTATCTCTTTGACCCTGCCTCATGTCTCTTCAACCAGGGAGACTACAAGACCCAGAAGGAGGTGGTGTGGGCTATCACCAACTACACCAGCGGGGGAACGGTGGAGCAGGTGATACACTTGGTACAGGCCAACGTGCTGGAGCCCCTCCTCAACCTGCTCTCTGCCAAGGACAGCAAGACCATCCTGGTCATTCTGGATGCCATAACCAACATCTTCCTGGTAAGTCAGTTTCTGGTATGTAAGAAGGACCAATGGGTAGTGCTTTTAAGTCTCATGACACAATCAGTGTGACGGTATAGAGGTCCCTATTACAACCCATAATTCTATCAGTAACACATTATGGCTAATGAGCACCCTAGAACACTGACMGTTTGCCTAGTGGTTCCTAGAGACAGCTGCACCGTGCTGATCTGTGGGTTTTGATTGACTGGCAAATATTAATCTCTGCGATTTATGCATGGGAGCTACCACTCCAAGTATCTCCCATAGCCCGGTTGTTGAGACATTCATGTTTTAGCATTGATCTGCTATTTTCAAATTTGACTGTTTATTGCTTTGAAATTATAAGTGGATTTGTGTGTGTAAAAGCCCATACTAAACGACTCATGCTCTCAGGCAGGAGAGAAGATCGGCGAGGTGGAGAAGCTGTGCTTGATGATCGAGGAGTGTGGCGGCCTGGACAGGATCGAGGCTCTGCAGTCCCACGAGAACGAGATGGTCTACAAGGCATCTCTCAACCTCATTGAGAAGTACTTCTCTGGCGAGGTGAGTCCTTTACCAAGCATTGACTAAGTCCAAATACACTTATGTCCTCTTTAGCTTGTCTCGTCCATTCATGGGTAATGCGGCTGATTGTTATCAAAAGGAGACATTGAACATGAGCTGKGTTTTTTGATCTTTTCACATCTGACCTTGTTCACCTTATTGCGACTGTAAAAGGCTACATGTGTTATTGGTGGAGAACAGCTTTGTCGCGTGAAACTGGGTGGTAAATGAGTGGATGAAGTTGCAATTCAAACTATTGTTCTGGTGACACCATCTGTCTTGCTTTCAGGGTGAGGAGGACGAGTCTGTTGCTCCAGAAACCACGACTGACGGCTACGCCTTCCAGATCCCTGAGAACCAAAGCACTTTCAACTTTTAAATGTTCTTGTTTCCTGTGTCTTTTTTCTGTGTACTGTAGTCCCTCCTAACTTCACGAGTGTACAGACATTTCTTTGTTCTATTACAACCTGTAAATAAACTTTATTACAATATTGGTGTGGTCCCGTGTGGCTCAGTTGGTAGAGCATGGCGCTTGCAACGCCAGGGTTGTGGGTTCATTCCCCACGGGGGGACCAGGATGAATATGTATGAACTTTCCAATTTGTAAGTCGCTCTGGATAAGAGCGTCTGCTAAATGACTTAAATGTAATGTAAATGTTGGTGGGTTTTTGGTAAGCTTGATGCTTCCAGCACAGAAATTGGGGTTCCTGTAGTCTACACTACATAACATGCACATATTGTACATGGCAGTGCCCAGCATTCAGTTGTGTATTCCCAGGCTAAATGGTCTAGCACAAACAGCTGTTGGGGGGGGGGGGTTGAACACCAGGCAGAGCCATGATTGGCTGATACAGTATGAGGATTTAAGTCGGATTAAGTTGCGACTAACCTCCTGTCATTGAGTACATGCTACTATTATTGATACCCTTGGGAGGACCCACAGCCTGTTCCCCACTGGTGAAGGGGGGTACATCCCTATTGGTAACCGTTGCCAAACAACCAACTCGGTGTGCAAGATGGGCAAAGGTTCTGTGTATTATTCCACTGTTTCTGGACAGGGTATGACAAACAGGATTCTTACAGATTTGTTGGTGTCAACCGGGAGGTRGTCCTCCTTATGCCCTAAGCCAGGCTTTTCTGCTGGTCTTGGACCTCACAACCAGGAGCTCCACTGTTGGTTTGCTCTGGACCACAGGACTTTGAGCTGGTCCGTTGAGTACCACAGGATGTTCAGTCTCGGGGCTGATCTTCCGTTCCTGGCCCAGTATGTTCAAATATCTGCTGCGTGGATCTGTGACCAGTAGTAAAGAAGGACAGAAATCCAATGAAGTTTCACTCATTTGTTAGTTACTCTCACCTTTCACACCTGCCAGGCCTCTAGACTCACTGCTGTTAAAATAGACTCTACTGACCTCTTTCAGGTGGGTGACCACAGCGATATCTGTGGAGGTGGAGGATAGGTCTGTAATAAACCACACAACCAAAATATGACAGTCAAAAACATATCAATGATATGACACTGTTTCAAGAGTAACTTGAGGATATGCTTGTGTGAAGGTACAGTATGAGCTTAAAGGCACAGTGCAGTCAAAAACATGACCATCCTGTGTTTGATATATATTTCCACACTATTATTTTGGAATAATACTGTGAAAACGATGATGCCATTTTAATTTAAGAGATGTTTGAAAAGACTGAAATGTCAGCGAGTTTTGGGCTGCCGGTGAATTGCTTAATAGACCAATAAAGAGTTCCAAACCTCTGCTAATAACAGTTTTTCMCTCCCCACTCATACCACTCCCAGCAAATTCTAGAGAAATTGTTCTTTCCTAAGAAAGATTGTTTATTTTTRCCMATTTTAATTGAAAACAACCACAGKAAGGTTACCCAGAAATGGATTTGATATTGAGATTAAAAATGGCTGCATTGGTACTTTCAGTAAATTGCTCATTCTTAGTAAGATGTGCTCCATTGGAAATCCATGTATACTGTATATTGTATACCAATGTAAGGTGTACATGTTCAGTATGTACTCAATCCAAAACTCCCCGGCACGCTCCAGCAGCGAAACAACTTACCCTTCCCATGCCTCAGCGGCCTTGGTCACATCTGTCCATAGACTTTGTAACGGATCTCCCTTTTCTGATGGTTTTACCACTATTCTGGTTGTTGTTGACAGATTCTCTAAATCCTGCTGTTTAATCCCTCTCTGGTCTACCTCCCGCTCTCCAGGTCGCTGAGGCACTGTTCCAGCAGGTCTTCCGGCACTATGGCCTTYCGGAGGACATMATTTCTTACCACAGCCACCAATTCAAGTCCCRTGTTTGGAAARCCTTCATAGAGAAGCTGGGKGTCATGGTCCGCCTCACTTTTGGGTACCGGCCTCAGTCTAACKGGCAGGTGGAGAGGATGAACCAGGAGCTGGGGAGATTCCTGAGGGAGTCACTGCCAGGACATGCWGGGGGAGTGGGCCTGATTCCTTCCTTTGGCAGAATTCATTACGACACTCCTCTACTGGGCTGAATCSTTTCCAGTATGTTCTGGGTTATCAGCCAGCCCTGTCTCCGTKGACTCCGCGCCAGACCGAAGCTCYTGCGGTGGATAAGTGGTTCAGGCGTGCAGAAGAGTTATGGAACGATGCCCACGTGAGACTCCAGCCCGCCATCAGAAGGAGCAAGCGGATTGCCACTGCTCTCCACCAGGAACCTCCTGYTCCGCTTGCCCTGTAAGAAGCTGAGTCCCCAGWTTGTRAGGCMGTTTACGGTCCTGCKGAGGGTCAACGAGGTAAYTTACAGATTACAACTCCTCACTAATTACCKKATYTCACCWTCTTTTCATGTTTCCCTTCTCAGGCCGGTGGTTCCTGGTCCCCTGGCTGATGCCGTCCCCCACGACACCCCTCCGCCTCCCCTGGACATCGATGGGAGTCGCGTCTATACCGTCAGATCCCTCCCTTACTCCCGACACCGTGGGGGTCGGCTCCAGTACCTGGTGGACTGGGAGGGGTACGGTCCAGAGGAGCAGTGTTGGGTTCCGGTGGACGACATTCTAGATCCCAACAACATCTGAGATTTCCACCTTCGCCGTCCGGCCCGCTCCTCGCCCTTGGGGTCGTCCCCCTGGCCAGTGTCGTCCTGCGGCTGGAGCAGCAGTCGGGGGCTGGTAGGGCTGGACGATATGGCCCAAATATTATAACACGCTATAAAAAATTTAATAAAAAGGGGCGGTAATGACGGTATTTGACTGTATTTTTTGTTTTTGAATAATAAAAGTTCTACATTTGCTAAAGAGTGATCCTAGGGTTGCAACACATACATTCTAAGTGATTTCAATGAGTCTTTCTCCATTCTGATTTACATTTAAGTCATTTAGCAGACGCTCTTATCCAGGGAAAGTTCATACATATTCAACCTGGTCCCCCCGTGGGGAATGAACCCACAACCCTGGCGTTGCAAGCGCCATGCTCTACCAACTGAGCCACACGGGACCATGATTGTTTTATACTGTTTAATTCAACTTCAACCAAAACAAATTTCAGCACTTTTATCATTTCTGCATTTCCTGCACTCAATTGCAGTGGTGGAAAAAGTACCCAATTGTCATACTTGAGTAAAAGTAAAGATACATTAATAGAAAATGACTCAAGTAAAAGTGAAAGTCACCCAGTAAAATACTACTTGAGTAAAAGTCTAAAAGTATTTGGTTTTAAATATACTTAAGAATCCAAAGTAAATGTAATTGATAAAATGTACTTAAGTATAAAAAGTAAAAGTATAAAAATGTCAAAWTCCTTATATAAGCAAACCAGATGGCACCATTTTCTCTATTTTTTTTTTTTAATTTACGGATAGCCAGGGGCACACCAACACTCTGACATAATTTACAAAATAAGCATTTGTGTTTAGTGAGTCTGCCAGATCAGAGGCAGTAGATGACCAGGGATGTTCTCTTGACAAGTGCATGAATTGGACCATTTTCCTGTCCTGCTAAGCATTCAATATGTAATGAGTACTTTTAGGTGTCAGGGAAAACGTATGGGGTAAAAAGTACAGTATTGTCTTTAGGAATGTAGTAAAAGTWGTCAAAAATATAAATAGTAAAGTACAGATACAAAAAAACGACTTAAGTAGTACTTGAAAGTATTTTTACTTAAGTACTTTACACCACCGCTCAATTTAGATAATTTCCAAACTGCCACGTAGGGCTGCACGGATGTATTTTTAACCAAATGTTGCAATTGCGATTTGACTTGCGAATTAGAGCAAAACTGTTGGAATCATGGAAATATAATGACTAATCTAATTCAATAGTTAGAATATAATAGTGGGCACTTTTAATAGTGTTGTTTGAGATGACAACGAATTAAAATGCCAGGGAGGAGTTGTGACAGTGTAGGAAAGTAAGTGTTGATACGTGTTTCCTAGGGGACCCTATAAGCTTTGGCTACATTGCATGTTTTTAGTTACTTCGTGTTGTTAACATGTTCTTACTTTGCATATTCCTCTTTGATTTAGAAGATACTGTTGCACAAACAACATGCTGATTTAGGTCTACACCATCACTGGTATTTTCAGGCTGTATTAGCTAGCTACGTTTGCTCTTACTCAGTACCTTTATTAGCTARCTAGCTATTAGCCGGTAACAATTAGCGTCTCACTAGATTTAGTGCAACTTGCTAAGAAAATACAAACTAGCTGTTTGCTGATGTAAGAAACACAAACCAATAGTGACATAGAACGCTAGTGGATTTATATTAAGAAGCAAAGTGAAAACAGCATTGTTATCATCRACACTATTGCATTTGCTACATTGACCATGCAGACCGAACGCAAGTGTCTCGTGGTTGAAGAACATCAAATGTGCTCCTTGAGTGACAAGGGGGCGTGGCTATGTCGGCGGAAAGTGGCGCGGAGAGAGATGACTCAAGTAGCGAAGTAAACTAAAAATGGACATTACATATGGCGTATCACAATTAACAAACCAAGCATTCAAATACCKGTATAGAAGGTAAAGTAAAAACCCAAACCAGTCCCTGCATCAATACCGGTATATCAAAAGCTACCAGTTGAGGACTTGTGAGGCGTCTGTCCTCTTGCTCAGTTGTGCACCKGGGCCTCCCACTCCTTTCTATTCTGGTTAGAGACAGTTTRTGCTGTTCTGCGAAGGGAGTAGTACACAGCGTTGTATGAGATCTTCAGTTTCTTGGCAATTTCTCGTATGGAATAGCCTTCATTTCTCAGAACAAGTATAGACTGACGAGTTTCAGAAGAAAGTTATTTGTTTTGAGCCTGTAATCGAACCCACAAATGCTGATGCTCCAGATACTGACCTAGTCTGACCTAGCAACGAAAACTCCATCGGGAGTACAATAAATTGTAGCCTTTTAAGTTTAGTTAACAGAAAATCATGTTCAACATTCATTGATTCTATTTAACAGGGTATGGGCTTATTTCAAAATGCATTACCAGGGTGGAGGAAATCTTCTAAGCGTTCATTAGTTCTATTGGTTAGGGGAAAGTCAAGTCCCGTACAATGCTTTAACCTTATCCATAAAAGGACCACTCTGAACATTCCTCAGAATACTTTTTTCACCACTTACGTACGTCTACATGTGGGTGTGCTAGTTGTATATTATTAKTATTTTTCTRTTCTTACTTCATCAGTTCATCATAATAACCCTTATACATTTGTGTTACATCACAAATTCCTCATCTAGACTAGTGTTCTATTCATACAGGGGTTTAGATATTTACACTAGCTCTGTTTAACAGCATATTCGGAAAAAGAGTTCTCTCTTCTTTTATATCTCCATACATAATAACGTTATACATGAGACATGATGAGACATGTTATCCTCATATAATCTAAAGTCATGTTAACCTCAGAGACATGTTACCCTCGTTACTAATGAGACATGCTATCCTCATTTTTAACGAGACGTTATCCTCTTTCCTAACGAGACGTTATCCTCAGAGACGTGTTACCCTCGTTACTAATGAGACATGCTATCCTAATTTTTAACGAGACGTTCTTCTCTTTCCTAACGAGACGTTATCCTCTGAGACGTGTTACGTATCTGATTTCCGAGACATGTTATACTCTACCTGTAGATCCAACGGTGGTGTTGGACAGACCCCTAGATAACGTTACAGATCAGCTCACACAGAACTGGAAAAGTCAGCTCACACAGAACTGGAAAAGTCAGCTCACACAGAACTGGAAAAGCCAGCTCACACAGAACTGGTTGTGGCATTCCTTCACCTCTTTCACACATGACAGCTCTCATTCACCCAATACTTAATAGCTCAATTTCAATCCTTTTATTATCCACATTTCAATCTTATCTTAATATTAATAATTGAAATCCATATATTCTCAAAATTTGAATCAGCTCTTGATGAATTAAAAAATATATATTTAAAAAATAAAAAAAACTTTTACCCCTTCTCCTCAATTTTGTGGTATCCAATTGGTAGTTACAGTCTTGTCTCATCGCTGCAACTCTTGTACAGAGCGTCCTGCGTCCTCCGCCGTGCGTCCTCCGAAACACAACCCAACCAAGCCGCACTACTTCTTGACACAATGCCCATTTAACCCAGAAGCCAGCCACACCAATGTGTCGGCGGAAACACTGTGCACCAGGCGACCGTGTCAGTGTGCACTGTGCCCGGCCTGCCAAAGGAGTCGCTAGTGCGCGATGGGACAAGGACATCCATGCCTGCCAAACCCTCCCCTAACCCAGACAACGCTGGGCCAATTGTCCGCCACCCCATGGGTCTCCTGGTCGCAGCCGGCTGCGACCGAGCCTGGACTCGAACCCAGAATCTCTAAGTGCCTTAGACCACTGCGCCACTCGGGAGGCGCAATCAGCTCTTGTTATCCAAATACCAATCTTTCAGCTTAATCTTTCATCCCATATCTCACAGTCACACAACTTTCACATCCACATTCACTTAGTACTATTCCCAAACACACTCGGTAATCGGTTTTCTTGCTGCTACTCACTATACATATAAATAACACCACGTACTCAAAAATACCTTGAGTTATTTATTAGTGGCTGCAGACCAGAAAGACATTTCTAAATGCCTAAAGACAGGTGTCAGCGGGGCTTTCCATGRTACCGTTACGCCCTCGCTCTAGTTTTCTCTTTGGGCTAGGTGTCCCGCTAGTGTTCCACTACGACAACATCCGGTAAAATTGCAGAGCGCGAAATTCAAAATACAAAAATCGGAATATTAAMCATTCATGAAAATACAAGTGTCACACATCATTCTTTAGCTTAGAATCTTGGTAATCAAACCACTTTTTCCGATTTACAATAGGCTTTACGGCGAAAGCATAGCATTTGATTGTCTGAGGACAGCGCCCCGCATACACCTAGCATAAAAATATTTTCCAAACCAGCAGAGGTGTCACAAAAATCAGAAATAGCGATAAAATAAATCACACCTTAGATCTTCCTCAGTTTGCAATCCCAATGGTCCCAGCTACACAACAAATGGTCGTTTTGTTCGATAAAGTCCTTCTTTATACCMCAAAAAAGTCAGTTTAGTTGGCGCGTTTGATTCAGTAATCCACCCGTTCAACCCATTCAACATGCAGACAAAGGAATCCCAGAAGTCCAAACAAGTCAAACAACGTTTCTAAACAATCCTCAGGTACCCTAATATGTAAATAAATGATACAATTTAAGACGGAATGTATGTAGTATGTTCAATACCGGAGATAAATAATGAAGTGCGCGCCCTCATTCAAGCGTGCCACAAGACTATWGTCCTAWTGAGGGACACCTTGGAAAAACTACAACTACTTGTTCATTTTTCAAAAAACAAGCCTGAAACCTTTTCTAAAGACTGTTGACATCCAGTGGAAGCCATAGGTACTGCAATCTGGGCGCTTTTTGGTTGGAAATTCAATAGGCCAACATAGGAATGACCTGGGAGCTMAAAAAAAAMAAMATTCCGGATGGATTTTCCTCGGGTTTTCGCATGCCAAATCAGTTCTGTTATACTCACATACACTATTTTAGTTTTAGAATCTTCAGAGTGTTTTCTATCCAATTCTACCAATTATATGCATATCCTAGCTTCTGGGCCTGAGTAACAGTCAGTTTACTTTGGGCATGTCAGACAGCCAAAATGCAGGATACTGCCCCCTAGCCCAGAGAGGCTAAAACTATTGAATAGTCTTCTCTCTTTAAGACTATGGGTACCTTTTTATGCGTTACTCGCCTTGATTTTCTTTTTGATCAGTTTTGTTTCTTTTTATACAGATTAATTTAAATTGACTYWCTGAAATCAGTTACCGTCCCTCAATTGTTCGTGGATGATGTCTCTCCTCCTGGGCAGCTCACAGTAAGGGTCTGGGCGGGTCCTCGTCCATTTTTGGTCGGACGGGAATCATTGTTTATTTGTCAGCGCACTGGAGAGGTTYCAACCAACTCAATGCACCATAGTACACATGTCAATCAGAAGCTCTGAATGGGCAGTCCCAGCAGATGTCTTATTTTTTATTTATCCATTATTTTACCAGGTAAGTTGACTGAGAACACATTCTMATTTACAGTAACGACCTGGGGAATAGTTACAGGGGAGAGGAGGGGGATGAATGAGACAATTGTAAGCTGGGGATGATTAGGTGACTGCATGAGGGACAGCTTGGGAATTTAGCCAGGGGATCTTTAATGACCACAGAGAGTCAGAACACCTGTTTAACGACCCATCCGAAAGACAGCACCCTACACAGGGCAGTATCAATCACTGCCCTGTGTCATTGAGATATATATTTWWTTTTTTTGACCTGAGGAAAGAGTGCCTCCTACTGGCCCTCCAACACCACTTCCAGCAGCATCTGGTCYCCCATCTAGGGACCAACCAGGACSAACCTTGCTTAGCTTCAGAAGCAAGCCAGCRGTGGGATGCAGGGTGGTGTGCTGCTGGCTATATATGGCTATACACAGACAAGTTATATTTGCATGATTTAGCATAATTAATGAATCATTACCATTTTGTTTAATTCATGTGACCAACCAATACTGGTTCATAACATGTGACAGACCAATACCTCACGAGGCTTCTTCTCTCTAAGCTGAGACCTTGAAACTGAGATATCTTTAGTTCGTTCTCAAAACAAGGTCTGGGCCTACTGCCAAATTGCAGCTACTGATAGAGAGGATTTGATCAGTCAGCCACTTGCATTAGTTAGTTAGTTATCAGAAAAGCACAAACATAAAAATTCCCTTACATGACTGAAGCAGGTTTTCCTCTAGGATTTTGCCTGTGCTAAGCTCCATCCCGTTTCTTTTTATCCTGAAAAACTCCCCAGTCTTTGCCAATGTCAAGCATACCCATACCACGATGCAGCCACCACCATGCTTGAAAATAGGGAGGCAGTTACTCAGTTATGTGTTGTGTTGGGCCCAAACATAACGCTTTGTATTCAGGACAAAAAGTAAATTTCTTTGCCAACGTTCTTTCAGTTTTATAGTACCTTATTGCAAACAGGATGCATGTTTTGGAATATTTGTATTCTGTACAGGCGTCCTTCTTTTCACTCTGTCAGGAGTGTTAAAATGGCAGCGGAAGAAATGGCAGCAGTTTTACGGGCGCYCAACCAATTGTGTTTTTTTCGCGTTATTTGTAACTTATTTTGTACATAATGTTTCTGCAATCATATCTTACGGCAAAAAAATAGCTTCTGGATATCAGGACAGCGATCACTCACCTCGGATTAGACAAATATTTTTTCTACAACAAAGATGACGCACAAGACATTCTCCAAACACCCCACAGGACCGMCATCCACGTTATTTGCAAAAGRAAGCGACGCAGGTATAKAGGACAAAGAGCCGGATGCCTGGTCAGGACCCGGCAAAGGYGACTGGGAAAGCTGCCGTTACCGTYAATACTACTAACCAACGTGCAATCATTGGACAATAAATTAGACGAGGTACGATCACGAATATCCTACCAACTGGACATCAAAAACTGTAATATCCTGTTTCACGGAATCGTGGCTGAATGACGTCATGGATATTCAGCTAGCGGGATACATGCTGCACCGGCAAGATAGAACAGCACAGTAAGACGAGGGGGGGGGGCGGTCTGTGCATATTTGTAAACATCAGCTGGGCACGAAATCTAAGGAAGTCTCTAGATTTTGCTCGCCTGAAGTAGAGTTATATGGTGATACATTGGCAGGCCACACTACTTGCCTAGAGACTTTTCAGCTATACTTTTCGTGGCTGTTTTATCATCCCACCACAGACAGATGCTGGCACTAAGACTGCACTCAGTCAGCTGTATAAGGAAATAGCAAACAGGAAACCACTCACCCAGAGGCGCGCTCCTAGTGTCGGAGACTTTAATGCAGGGAAACTTCAATCAGTTCTACCAAATTTCTATCAACATGTTAAATGTGCAACCAGAGGGGAAAAAAATTATAGATCACATATACTCCACACACAGAGACGCGTACAAAGCACTCCCTCGCCCTACATTTGATAAATCCGACCACAACTCTATCCTCCTGATTCCTGCTTACAAGCAAAAATTAAAGCAGGAAGCACCAGTGACTCGGTCTATAAAAAAGTGGTCAGATGAAGCAGATGCTAAACTACAGGACTGTTTTCCTATCACAGACTGGAACATGTTCCGGGATTCTTCCGATAGCATTGAGGAGTACACAACATCAGTCACTGGCTTATCAATAAGTGCATCGAGGACGTTGTCCCACAGTGACTGTACGTACATACCCCAACCAGAAGCCATGGATTACAGGCAACATTCGCACTGAGCTAAAGGGTAGAGCTGCCGCTTTCAAGGTGCGGGACTCTAACCCGGAAGCTTACAAGAAATCCTGCTATGTCTTGCGACGAACCATTAAACAGGCAAAGCGTCAATACAGGGCTAAGATTGAATCATACTACACCGGCTCTGACGCTCGTCTTAGTAGCAGGGCTTGCAAACTATTCAGACTACAAAGGGAAGCACGGCTGCAGCTGCCCAGTGACACGAGCCTACCAGACGAGCTAAATCACTTCTATGCTCGCTTCGAGGCAAGCAACACTGAGGCATGCATGAGAGCATCAGCTGTTCCGGACGACTGTGTGATCACGCTCTCCGTAGCCGACGTGAGCAAGACCTTTAAACAGGTCAACATACACAAGGCTGCGGGGCCAGACGAATTACCAGGACGTGTACTCCGGGCATGTGCTGACCAACTGGCAGGTGTCTTCACTGACATTTTCAACATATCCCTGATTAGTCTGTAATACCAACATGTTTCAAGCAGACCACCTAGTCCCTGTGCCCAAGAACACAAAGGCAACCTGCCTAATGACTACAGACCCGTAGCACTCACGTCCGTAGCCATAAGTGCTTTGAAAGGTTGGTAAGGCTCACATCAACACCATTATCCCAGAAACCCTAGACCCACTCCAATTTGCATACCGCTCAAACAGATCCACAGATGATGCAATCTCTATTGCACTCCACACTGCCCTTTCCCACCTGGACAAAAGGAACACTTATGTGAGAATGCTATTCATTGACTACAGCTCAGCGTTCAAYACCATAGTACCCTCAAAGCTCATCAATAAGCTAAGGATCCTGGGACTAAACACCGCCCTCTGCAACTGGATCCTGGACTTCCTGACGGGCCGCCCCCAGGTGGTGAGGGTAGGTAGCAACACATCTGCCATGCTGATCCTCAACACTGGAGCTCCACAGGGGTGCGTGCTCAGTCCCCTCCTGTACTCCCTGTTCACCCACGACTGCATGGCCAGGCACGACTCCAACACCATCATTAAGTTTGCAGACGACACAACAGTGGTAGGCCTGATCACAGACAACGAGGAGACAGCCTATAGGGAGGAGGTCAGAGACCTGGCCGTGTGGTGCGAGAATAACAACCTATCCCTCAACGTAGCCAAGACTAAGGAGATGATTGTGGACTACAGGAAAAGGAGGACCGAGCACGCCCCCATTCTCATCGACGGGGCTGTAGTGGAGCAGGTTGAGAGCTTCAAGTTCCTTGGTGTCCACATCAACAACAAACTAGAATGGTCCAAACACACCAAGACAGTCGTGAAGAGGGCACGACAAAGCCTATTCCCCCTCAGGAACCTAAAAAGTTTTGGCATGGGTCCTGAGATCCTCAAAAGGTTCTACAGCTGCAACATCGAGAGCATCCTGACTGGTTGCATCACTGCCTGGTACGGCAATTGCTCGGCCTCTGACYGCAAGGCACTACAGAGGGTAGTGCGTACAGCCCAGTACATCACAGGGGCTAARCTGCCTGCCATCCAGGACCTCTACACCAGGCGGTGTCAGAGGAAGGCCCTAAAAATTGTCAAAGACCCGAGCCACCCCRGTCATAGAGTGTTCTCTCTACTACCGCATGGCAAGCGGTACCGGAGTGCCAAGTCTAGGACAAAAAGGCTTCTCAACAGTTTTTACCCCCAAGCCATAAGACTCCTAAACAGGTAATCAAATGGCTACCTGGACTATTTGCATTGTGTGCCCCCCCCCCAAACCCTCTTTTACGTTACAGCTACTCTCTGTTCATCATATATGCATAGTCACTTTAACCATATCTATATGTACATACTACCTCAATCAGCCTGACTAACCGGTGTCTGTATGTAGCCTCGCTACTTTTATAGCCTCGCTACTGTATATAGCCTGTCTTTTTACTATTGTTTTATTTCTTTACTTACCTATTGTTCACCTAACACMTTTTTTGCACTATTGGTTAGCGCCTGTAAGTAAACAGCGCCTGTAAGTAAGGTCCTACACCTGTTGTATTYGGCGCATGTGACAAATAACTTTGATTTGATTTTAATTAGGTCATTATTGTGGAGTAACTACAATGTTGTTGATCCATCCTCAGTTTTCTCCCACCACAGCCATTGAACTCTGTAGCTGTTTTAAAATCACCAATGGCCTCATGGTAACATCCCTGAGCAGTTTCCTTCTTGTCTTGCAGCTCAGTTCAGAAGGAAGATTGTATCTTTGTTGTATCTGGGTGGTTTAATACATCATCCACAGAATWATTATTAACTTGACCATGCTTAAAGAGATATTCAATGTCTGAATTGTTGTTACCCATCTACCAATATTTATGAGGCTTTTGAAAAKCTCCTTGGTCTTTGTAGTTTAATCTGTGCTTGAAATKCARTACTTGACTTAGGGACCATACAGATGTTGTATGTATGASGGACAGAGGAASGGGTAGTGAGTTGATGTAAATTGTYATGTGATTTGTTAAACCAAATTGTACTCCTGAACTAATTTAGGCTTTCCTAAACATAGGGMGTGAATAGTTCATTTGTAAACTGWAGAATTTTCTTTTCACTTTGACATTATGGAGTCCTTTTTTTAGATCAATGACAAAAAAATCACAAATAAATCATTTTCWATCCCACTTTGTAATGCAACACAATTAAAAAAAAATCTATGGTTGGTGAATACTTATGATATCCACTGTAAGTCTCACGTAGCAAATTAGTAATGACATTTTTTGTTGRTCAAATTTGACACTCTCATTGACTTCCATACAAAAATTCCTCACATCATGGTCTTATTTTCGTGAACAGATTTTGGGCGGAAGTAAACCCTCTTCCTGTTTAGTTTATCCCAGTGTTTAATCCAAGGTATGCCTGGCTTTAACCTGCTATATATTTATCCCAATTGCATTTAAAAGTAGGTGCAGGTGTTCACAACAACAACAACAAATGATAATTAAACAAACCAAAGAAATATACTGTTAAACTTTATTCTTTCTACGTACATTCTATTTTGGTGTACTTTGTGAAAATGAGGCTGATGAGAACTAATTGTTACACATTATGGCTACATTTACACAGGAAGCTCAATTATGATCTTTTGGCATTGGTCTTTTTTTTGCAATTGGTTAATAATTGGGCAAAAGCTTAGAATTGAGCTGCCTGTGTAAATTCACCCTATGTAACTCAATGTATTGTTTAGAGAGTGAGCGATTAGTATGCGAAATACACTTTGGGGGGGGGTCATCATCTTACATAGCTTCTCATTCAACACTCGGAGAAGTAGCTAGAGGCAACCGTCATGACACATTCCTTCTGGAAGAGCTGCTTAAACCTATAAGGATCATTAAAACAATATTAATAATTACATCAGAAAGCATTTACATTTCCATGTTCAGTTACACCCCTAGATGTGCTCGCAAAAAAATCACTAAAGGACATCCTAAAGTGACATTCTAATATCATTTTTCACACGTTTAAACATTGAATGCCAACCAATTTCAACACAACATGATGGAAATAAAATAGATTTCTGTTTAAAATTTAAAACACACATTTTGCATTTGCGTACTTACATTCTCATTAGAGCCATTTTATGATCACCAGGCCCACTTTCCCTGTTTAAACGAAAAAAGGACAATCCAAAAGTTAGTAAGAATTGCTGCACTTGCACACAGTATATTAACACAATAAGAAAATGTAGAAAAAGCATCAACCTCAAAACCAAACACTTACACTGTCCGTTTGATTGTCTCCACACAGTCCAAGTCGTCACTTATGTCGTCGTCAATCAAATCTTGAGAGAAAAAAGAGCACAACAGAGATACACCACTGACTCTCATACAAGCCATTTTAATAAAACCAAACTCAAGATCAAATCTAACATCCAACTACTCTATTAATGATCTTGTTGTGTTATTTGTCATATTTCGTTTCGATAGGTCAAATTTATTGAACTCACCACTGCAGTTCATCTGGCAAAGGTTCAGAGACGGAGTGGAGCCGTTGGCACAGATCACATGATCGCTCAGCTGAAACAAGCCGTAGAGAGTCCACGTGGTCTCTTCTTCGCTGGTCTCTTCTTCACTGGAGTCTTCTTTTGACGAGCTGAACTGATGGCTTTCAGCGCTGGATGAATCCCCGTGAGAATCCCCAGCGTGTCTCTTACCCCTCCTAGGAGGGTGCTCAGGGTGGGTAGGACGGGTCGGGCGGTTATCATCCTTAGCAGGGCGGGTAGGGCTGTCATCAGGGCCATCATCATCCCTCCAAGGAGTCACAAAACTGGTGTTGAAACCTGTGGCCTTCTCTACGTGGCAGACGACTGGAAGAGGCAATGACAATTGAGAGTTACTTTACAATCGGACTCCTAGGGGCCGATTTCCCATACACAGATTTAGCCTAGTCTTGGAATAAGAAGCCATTTCAATTAAGAATCTCGAGAAATGTCTCTTAGTCCAGGACTAGGCTTAATCCGTGTTCCGTGAAACCAGCCCATAGCATTTAAGAGATTGTTTCTGATTGTTGAATGAAAAAAATCATTGGGTTATGTAATGTAACTTACTTTTAGCCACAAAGTCCTTGTTTGTCAGATAATTCTCTCTGGCTTTCTCAGTCAGGTTGAATTTGAAGGCCGCCTCCTCCAATAAGCTCTTCAGCTCACATTTGGAGAGGATCCGTCCCTCAGACAGACTGGGAACCATCAAGACTGCTACAGCCAACACCAGCAACATCAGCATCTTCATGTTGTCTCTGTCTGGTCTTTCCTCAATTGTGAGGGGGAAGACGAGAGTTGCACAGTAGATATACTCTTGGCGCCTTAGCCCCTTGAGAGTGACCTTTGACTAAGACTCGTTCTTGTCTTTTTAAATTGTTTATCCAAGGTAAGGCAATACAGCTGGCTTACTAAAATGGGTCAAAGGACTACCTAAATGTACCAAAGATCCACCCAGTGTTGTGTTTCACCATTCGATTCAGGCCTCTAGAGAAATGTGTTAAAAACTGCAATTCGATGGTATCACAAAGGGTTTTCCTTTGTTAAATATGTGACACCTGAGAAGTAAGTTGGGCATTAATTAGATTGACACACATAACAATTCTCATGGGTATCTCATGACCACGACTGAGAATTAAAGATCAGCGTCTGTTCATTTTCATGTTCTGACGGATCACATGACACCAGCCCAAGAGTAATACGAGACCCATGATTGTGGTTTGTTTTTATGCATTGTTTTCATGTGTACTGTTCATGTAAGGGATACCGTGTTTGCAGACAGATAACTTGTCTGGAATAAACAACAAAAGCTTACAATGACAATAACATACCTACTAACATTCAAATTGAACTATGCGGGTATACGAAAGACAACGGGGGGAAAAGTAGGACAGCTGTAGTGAACAACAAAGGCAGCAAGATGGCATCTGTTGGTTTCAGCTTCCTTACCCCTGGTAGTTGCAGGAGAGGATATTGTCTATTGGTCTGTGCTAACCCATTGAAGTTGAAACGTAAAGTGSRTAAGGTAAGGGTTAAGGTTAGGGTTAGGKTWWGGTTATKGTTAWKKTTAWKKTTAKKGTWGGGGTAGGGGTTAAGGTTAAGGTTAGGGTTTATGGTAGGGATGTCCCAAGGATCCTGCATAGCAATGACCGTTGTCTATTAGAGGCCTTTTGTCAACTTTGTTCTAGCATCAGGGGCTAACATCCTCCATAGCACTCCATCTAGGCGATGGACAGAACATACAGTTGATGTCGGAAGTTTACATACACCTTAGCCAAATACATTTAAACTCAGTTTTTCACAATTCCTGACATTTAATCCGAGTAAAAATTCCCTGTCTTAGGTCAGTTAGGATCACCACTTTATTTGAAGAATGTGAAATGTCAGAATGATAGTAGAGATAATGATTTATTTCAGCTTTAATTACTGTCATCACATTCCCAGTGGGTCAGAAGTTTACATACACTCAGTTAGTATTTGGTAGCACTGCCTTTAAATTGTTTAACTTGGGTCAAACGTGTCGGGTAGCCTTCCACAAGCTTCCCACAATAAGTTGGGTGAATTTTGGCCCATTCCTCCTGACAGAGCTGGTGTAACTGAGTCAGGTTGGTAGATCTCCTTGCTCGCACACGCTTTTTCAGTTCTGCCCACAAATTTTCTATAGTATTTAGGTCAGGGCTTTGTGATGGCCACTCCAATACCTTGACTTTGTTGTCCTTTAAGCCATTTTGCCACAACTTTGGAAGTATGCTTGGGGTCATTGTCCATTTGGAAGACCCATTTGCGACCAAGATTTAACTTCCTGACTGATGTCTTGAGATGTTGCTTCAATATATCCACATAATTTTCCTGCCTCATGATGCCATCTATTTTGTGAAGTGCACCAGTCCCTCCTGCAGCAAAGCACCCTCACAACATGATGCTGCCACCCCCATGCTTCACGGTTGGGATGGTGTTCTTCGGCTTGCAAGCMTCCCCCTTGCTGTCGTGCCATCTTCAGAACTGTGTGGGTGTGTGTGGACCATGTTAGTTCCTTAGTGATGTAGACACCGAGGAACTTGAAGCTCTCGACCCACTCCAATACAGCCCCATCGATGTGAATGGGAGCGTGCTCGCCCCTCCGTTTCCTTTAGTCAACAATCAACTCCTTTATCTTGCTGATGTTGAGAGAGAGGTTGTTGTCCTGGCACCACACTGCAAGGTCTCTGACCTCCTCCCTATAGGTTGCCTCATCGTTGTCAGTGATCAGTCCTGCCACCATCGTGTAGTCAGCAAACTTGATGATGTTGTTGGAGCCGAGCGCGGCCACGTAGTTGTGGGTGAACARGGAGTACAGGAGGGGACTAAGCACACACCTCTGAGGAGCCCCCGTGTTAATGGTCAGCATGGCGGATGTGTTGTTGCCTACCCTCACCAACTGGGGGCGGCCCGTTAGGAAGTCCAGGATCCAGTTGCAGAGGGAGGTATTCAGTCCGAGGGTCCTGAGCTTGGTGATGAGCTTGGAGGGAACAATTGTGTTGAATGCTGAGCTGTATATCAATGAGCAACATTCTTACATAGGTATTCCTTTTGTCAATGTGGGTGAAGGCAGTATGGAGTGCAATCGAGATTGATTCATCTTTGGATCTGTTGGGACGGTATGATACGTGGAGTGGATCCAGGGTGTTTGGGATGATGCTGTTGATATGAACCATGACCAGCCTTACAAAGCATTTCATGGCTATAGAWTTGAGTGCTACGAGGCGCTAGTCATTTTGGCAGGTTACCTTGCCGTTGGTATTACACACTGGAACAGGGATAGGTTGAAAATGTCAGTGAAGAACAAGGTTATTATAGATTTCTGATTTTATATTAGTTTTTCAAATTTTATTTAAAATTAATTTAAGTTTTTAAATTTCAGATTTGATTTATTTCATTTCAGTTTGTTAAAAACATTTCTATTTCTTTGTTATATTATTTTGTTTCACTTTTAGTTTTAGTGTTAGGAAGGAAAGTAGCCTTTGCGTGGGAGGCTAGGAGCCATTTATGTTGTAGGCCTATGGTTTGTGTTTTTTTGGGATGTCACTTCATCAAATCAAATCAAATGTATTTATATAGCCCTTCTTACATCAGCTGATATATCAAAGTGCTGTACAGAAACCCAGCCTAAAACCCCAAACAGCAAGCAATGCAGGTGTAGAAGCACGGTGGCTAGGAAAAACTCCCTAGAAAGGCCAAAACCTAGGAAGAAACCTAGAGAGGAACCAGGCTATGAGGGGTGGCCAGTCCTCTTCTAGCTGTGCCGGGTGGAGATTATAACAGAACATGGCCAAGATGTTCAAATGTTCATAAATGACCAGCATGGTCAAATAATAATAATCAACAGTAGTTGTCGAGGGTGCAACAAGTCAGCACCTCAGGATTAAATGTCAGTTGGCTTTTCATAGCCGATCATTGAGAGTATCTCTACCGCTCCTGCTGTCTCTAGAGAGTTGAAAACAGCAGGTCTGGGACAGGGAGCAAGTCCGGTGAACAGGTCAGGTTCCATAGCCGCAGGCAGAACAGTTGAAACTGGAGCAGCAGCACGGCCAGGTGGACTGGGGACAGCAAGGAGTCATCATGCCAGTAGTCCTGAGGCATGGTCCTAGGGCTCAGGTCCTCCGAGAGAGAGAAAGAAAGAAACAGAGAAAGGGAGAATTAGAGAGAGCATACTTAAATTCACACAGGAAACCGGATAGACAGGAGAAATACTCCAGATATAACAGACTGACCCTAGCCCCCCGACACATAAACTACTGCAGCATAAATACTGGAGGCTGAGACAGGAGGGGTCAGGAGACACTGTGGCCCCATCCGATGATACCCCGGACAGGGCCAAACAGGCAGGATATAACCCCACCCACTTTGCCAAAGCACAGCCCCCACACCACTAGAGGGATATCTTCAACCATAACTTACCATCCTGAGACAAGGCCGAGTATAGCCCACAAAAATCTCCGCCACGGCACAACCCAAGGGGGGCGCCAACCCAGACAGGAAGACCACGTCAGGGACTCAACCACTCAAGTGACGCACCCCTCCTAGGGATGGCATGGAAGAGCACCAGTAAGCCAGTTACTCAGCCCCTGTAATAGGGTTAGAGGCAGAGAATCCCAGTGGAGAGAGGGGAACCGGCCAGGCAGAGACAGCAAGGGCAGTTCGTTGCTCCAGAGCCTTTCCGTTCACCTTCACACTCCTGGGCCAGACTACACTCAATCATATGACCTACTGAAGAGATGAGCTTTCAATAAAGACTTAAAGGTTGAGACCGAGTCTGCGTCTCTCACAGGTAGCAGACCATTCCATAAAAATGGAGCTCTATAGGAGAAAGCCCTGCCTCCAGCTGTTTGCTTAGAAATTCTAGGGACAATTAAGAGGCCTGCGTCTTGTGACCGTAGCGTACGTGTAGGTATGTATGGCAGGACCAAATCGGAAAGATAGGTAGGAGCAAGCCCATGTAATGCTTTGTAGGTTAGCAGTAAAACCTTGAAATCAGCCCTTGCCTTAACAGGAAGCCAGTGTAGGGAGGCTAGCACATGTCAGTAATAAGGTGATGGTCCTAGGTTTGGTTAGATTTAAATTAGAAATGCAGTTTAGGCCGCGTTCCAAAGCTTAGACTTTGCTGACGCCTGACAGATCTTACAATGCCTGGATAGGTCTTTTAAGTGTCAGCTAACCACATCATATGTGATATCAATTCCCAGTTGAGGACACAGTCGATGACGTGGCACGTAACCATTGGTTGTTTCATCGCCTCACTTTAGTTATGTTCAGACATCTGTTCAGACCTCTGTTCAGACATTGCTGACGCCTGACGAATCTTACAAAGTCTGGACAGGTATTTAAGTATCATATTACCACATCATATGTTATAGCAATCTGTCAGTCTATGACACAGTCGATGATGTGGCACGCAACCATTGGTTGATGCATGCAACATCTGCCCAGGGGAACGCAACCATTGTCTGCTTATTGCCCCCGCCTCGACCAACAAAAAAATTGCCAGTGAGTTGTTTCCCTCTGGGACTCCTGTTCCGCGGGGCAGGGGCATAAGCACACCAGAGTGGCCCCGCCCCAATCAGAAAAAAATGAGGGGGTGTCTTGCTTTCTCTAATGTCTCTGCTTCAGAATTCTTCCCTATTGTTTGCTAGTGATAGCAAAGATTATTTATTATATTGACAAGATGTTCAAGAAACCATTCTAACAATGAAAATACATGTCCTCAAAGATGGAAAGCAGATGGCAGGAGACGAGATCAGGTGGGACCATTCTAAGCAATGAGACGGCAGAACAGGTACAACTAAGTAGTTTTTCTCAAAGTTGCTGAATGCCACGTGTGTCCACTTATATCAGTACATTTGTAACAACCTAAACATTACTCTATTTGATCAAATAACCCTCACATAATTTGATACTCTCTCATAGACTTTCCTGCAAAATATTCTGCTTATCTCGCAGGGACAGACTTTGGGCGGAGTTAATCCTCTCGCTTCGCCTCTTCCTCTCTGGTGATAGCTAGTGATAGTGATGCACAAGCTAGGCCTATTTGAAACATTGCTATCTACTGGCAGCATTTACCAGCCAGAATCAGAAGCTTGAAAAACCCCATTACAAAAAAAGCTTGAAAAGYCCATTTGAAAACCCCCCAAAACAAAATACAAAATACAACTGATCATCACAATATGGTTTTTATTTTATTTAGTTTTGCAGTCAAATATTGTAGTTTCAGTATAGTTTTAGTTTTTCAAATGTTTTTCTTCATTATTTTATTCCAGTTTACTAAATCGTTTTTCCAATTTTAGTTTAAGTTTTAGTTTACTATAATGACCTTGGTGAAGACACTAGCCAGCTGGTCAGCGCATGCTCTGAGTACGCGTCCTGGTATTTCGTCTGGCTCCACAGCCTTGCGAATGTTAACCTGTTTAAAGGCCTTACTCACATCGGTGAGGTCTTAGTGCCAGCATCGGTTTGTGGTGGTAGATAGACATGGTCTGCAGCTTTGGCTCTGTTCAATTAGCCAAATCCACGAACACTCATCCCAATGTACAATATATGAATAACCAATCATACATTATATGTTAACATTCTGCTAATTAGGTTTATGGCAGAAGGATGTCTTTTGCTCACCACTGCACATTGTCTGGCAGAGATTGAGAGATCGAGTAGTCAAAGCACATGCAATCTGACCATATTTACATTTAAGTCAATTAGCAGATGCTCTTATCCATAAGGACTTACAGGAGCAATTAAGGTTAGTGCYTTGTTCAACGCCACATCGCCAGATTTTTCACCTAGTCGGCTCGGAGATTCAAACCAGCGACCTTTTGGTTACTGGCCYAACGCTCCCAACTGCTAGACTACCTACCGCCCGAACATAGACACTCATGGGTTTGGCCATTTGTAGATAATTGTGTTTTCTCCCCGGGTTGTGGATGGCTCTCTTTTTCCGGTCGCCCCCCCTCCTCGTCGTCGCTTGCGTCTTCCTCATAACATTCCCTTTCTGGCTTATCGACATCTGACCCTTCCTTGTCACTATTTCTCTCATTTTCTTCAGTTTTCTTTTCTTTGCTCTCAGACTTTTCTTTGCTCTCAGACTTTTATTTTTGCATTCCGATTTTCCTTTGCAATCTGAGTTTCGCCGCTATCGCTCTCTGTCTTTTCTTCGTCGCTATTGCTCTCATCGTCACTTTCCTTCGACTTTGCGTCTCTCTTTGGCCAGTCATTGAACGGCCTCCTGAACAATGGCGGTCTGCATTTCACTGAAGGTTTCACTCTGAGCTCGTTGTGTTTTCCCTCTGTCTCGTCGTTGGCATCTACCTCTCTGCGAGAGGTTGGCTTGACCTCTCTCAGATCCGTTGTCTCTTTCTGCCTCATGGCTACCATCTTCTTCCTTGTTTTCGGGTCCTTTGAATGGCATCTTGTGGCTTCCAGCTAAACGGCGGGTATCTGGCCCTCGTGACAGGTCTCTCTCTTTGGCCAGGGTGCCTATTCGTCGAAGGGACCTTGTCTTTCACCACAGGGTTATGTCGCAGAATACTGTAAGATAACCGGAACAACCATTTCATGGTATGAAGAGAAAGGAAACATAGAAAGGAAGACAAAGACCATTAGATATTTGAAGGTATAAAGCAATGCTACATGAATAGGTAGTTATGGACCCCAAAGACAGGTCTTGATATTTGAAGTGATCTTCGGGGTAACTTCAATCAACAAACTTAATTGAAAAAAAATTGGCCAAGATGTCATCCATTGATGCTCCTTTCATGTATTTTCTTTGCCTGATTTTGAGGGCCGCGTCCTCCAGTTTGGTCTTCAGCTCACATTGGGAGAGTTGCCGCCCCTCAGACAGCCTGGGGACCACCAAGGCTGCTACGGCTAATAACACCAGCAGCTCCAGCTTCATGTTGTATCTGGGTGATCTGTTCAGAACAGTGTGAAAGGCTGTGAACCAAGTATATAGTATCCTATAATGAGGTCATAATGCGGTCGTCTGCACCATGGGCACAGCGGAAATGTACACTGAAACAATAACATTGAACAGCATCATATTACGGCTTTAAATACCTCCCAGGGTTCGAGTTGATGAAATAACTTAATTGTTGTAGACAAATACAATAATGAAACCTGAGCAAATCGTTAAAGGAGTTGTCAACAAACACTCACATACCTCATTGTTTATAGATGTATTGTCAAATGTGCTTGAAAATAAACCCCACAAAGAATATATTACAAGCCATCGTTGGGAGGGGAAAAAAAGGACCACTGCTTCATTAAAAAAAGAACAAAACATCAGCCCTGACACTTGATTCTCTGTAGCGCTAAGGGATGCAAGGACTGACAGTCCATTAGGTCAATATGATAGTTTTAACCATGTTTTGCATGGCCAACGTTTGTAATGGTGTGTTTCCTGCCTTAAGGCTATGGAGTGTTCAGAACAAACAGAAAACCAGGAACATTCCCAGGACATTAAATAACATTCCCATTAAGTTAGGGTTTTATCTAACATTTGGATGATAATATCCCAAAAACTTTGAAATAATGTTTTGGATTTTTTCAGAATTGAAAAAAAATGAAACATTCACTCAAATGTTGTGCACAACATCTGTAAAAACCACCACAGAACATTCCCCTAATGTTCTTATTGGGTTTCCAGGTAATGTAATAAGAAACTGTGTTCTGGGATGAGGCAAATGTTTTATACAAACATTGTATAATCATCAACACAACTGGACCGTTTTGTGTTATTATAACTTTTGGGGCAACCTAATGAGTGTTCTGGGAACGTTCACAGAACCAGTGTTGGTTTGCTGGGTTGACTGTCATTTTTGTCATATCATTACAGTTGCTCCCATTCTCCAGCACCCCAGCCCCAGCACTCAGTGGCTAACCAGTGAGTTTCAGTGAGTTTCTTTGGAGGCTGTGCTGTAGTCAGTGGGATTTATAAGTAAACAGAGGCAGAATGGCCATAGTGAAATTCTGGCAAATGAGAGATGGGCTGGTCCATCTTTAGCCCAGTGGGCCTGTCTAAATCGGGGGTTTTGTGCAGAATAACCATTATTTGGCTAATATTGGGCTGATTTCTGCTCCCAGTCWGTTATCAATTGATGAATAATCAAGTTATGCAAGGTGTACAGATTTCTTTGTTAATCATGCTTTCAAAATGACAAAATTGTGATTAGAGGAACCACAAGATATTTGAATCAGTGCACAGGCTATATTTTTCTTAGGTATGTTTGTAATTTTTTCATGTTATTGTTACCCCCATTTTTTATTTATTTAAAAGCTCCAAACATCCACTGACCCAAGGCTCATAACATGTTCTGTTAATACCCACTGGGCACACACTAGCTGAATCAATGTTGTTTCCACATCATTTYAATGAAATTACATTGAACCAACGTGGGATAGACATTGACTCAGTGGTTTAAAGTACTTAAGTAAAAACACTTTAAAGTACTACTTAATTAAGTCGTTTTTTTGGGGTATCTGTACTTTACTTTAGTATGTATATTTTTGACTACTTTTACTTCACTAAAGAAACGAATGTACTCTTTACTTCATACATTTTCCCTGACACCCAAAGCACATTTTGAATGCTCAGCAGGACAGGAAAATTGTCAAGTTCACACACTTATCAAGAGAACATCCCGGGTCATTCCTATTGCCTCTGATCTGGCAGACTCACTAAACACACATGCTTCATTTGTAAATTATGTCTAAATGTTGGAGTGTGCCCCTAGCTATCCGTAAATAAAAAAATAAAATGGTACCTTCTGGTTTGCTTAATATAAGATATTTGAAATTATTTATACTTTTACTTTTGATACTTAAGTATATTTAAAACCAAATACTTTTAGACTTTTACTCAAGTAGTATTTTACTGGGTGACTTTCACATTTACTTGAGTCATTTTCTATTAAGGTATCTTTACTTTTACTCAAGTATGATAGTTGGGTTCTTATCCCACCATGTCGTTGAATTGAAGTCTGTGCCCAGTGAGTAGCTTCTTTTACATATCTCATTTCATACCATGATCATCCCTCCAAATAACGACAACTTAATAATACATGTTGGGTTTCATTTCTTTGAGATTAAAATGTAATGCTTAATTGAACAGAATTGTATTTATTTAATACACACAAGCAATGTACAGACATTCAGATATTGGCATATAGGAAATAACACACTGGAAACCAAAAGTCTTTATGATCATTTTATGTATTTTTGTTCGTCAAAGAAGGAAATGTTGTTACCAAGCAACACAGGAGACATTTTCAACAAAATGGCATCTGTTAGATTTAACTTCCTTACTCGTGGTAGTTGGACAGTTGGAGGAGAGAAGGAGAATATGATGCTGTTGCCTAATGTCTGTAGGAGGCACTTGCTGTCCCAACATAAGGGATAACGGCTCAAAAAATTCCTAATACGCCATCTAGAGGTAATAGAAAGTAGCATATTCGTGGCGCTTATAGCAGAAGATAAGAGTTGAGAGAAAGAAGGAAAATGCTCTGTTAAATAGTTGTTTGCAAAGTACTCATAGTACTGTTAAGTGGTTGGTCACACTCAAAGTACTCAGAGGCTTGCAGCTTGGCACACTTCCATGGGAACCTCAGAGCCTTCCTGTAATCCACAAATTAAAATGGTTATTATTTTGTTATCGTATATTTTTCTGTCAATAATACAGCTTGCTTCAAAGTTGTACAACGGCTTAAAAGACTATTACCGTACAAAAGCAACCATTTATGTTATTGCATTTTGAATGTCAAATTTCTATTGAATTAGATTGCATTAATTAAGGCCCAAACCACACCTCTTTTGTGCTGTCAGGGGGCTGCGTCACTCTAATTCATGTTTTATGGATTATGATCAGTGTGGCATCAATGTCATTGTCCTCACTATTCACTAGTACTGGCAGTTAACTTACATCCAGGCACGAGACTTCACAAAGCAGGCAATGTCATCACGGATGTCGTCATCAACGAAGGCTGGAAGGGCAGAAACACAGTCACACAGTCAGTACAGTTCCCGTCAATTACCTAAGGCCTTTGTGTGCACTTTGCAGGTACAGTATYTTAGCCCTGCACCTTGAAAATGTTCGCTAACGTAGGACTAAACAGAGTGAGTGTGATTACAGAGAAGTGAGAGGTTGATTACGAAACCCACTAGTTCTATTCTCTTGTCTTTGTTCATGACACAAGAACAATCCATCCGTTTGTTTGTCCATTCATTCATTCATTCATTTGCGCAGGACTAGGTTGGTCACAAGGCTGGTATTTAAGCCAGACTTTCGGTCCAAACTGCAGATAACTTGACCAACCAAGTCAGAGTGAGAGCAGGAAATGGAGAGAGATAGAGCGAGATTATATATTTGGAAGTTTTAAAACAGCAGTACCTGGAGGTGTGTTGTTRAACACCAAAGTATGGGACTGACATGATCACAAGCCTGACGTTCATTCATTCACTCACTCACTCACTCACTCACTCACTCACTCACTCACTCACTCACTCACTCACTCACTCACTCACTCACTCACTCACTCACTCACTCACTCACTCATGTAGGCCTATTCATTCTTTCATACATACATGTACTGTACATACATACATGCAGGCATTTGTTGACATTCTGCTAAACAAGTTGAGGAAGGAAAGATGTTTGTACTCACAGCTGCACTCTGTCTTACAGAGATTGAGAGAGCGAGTGGTGTTGGAGGAGACGCAGGCGAGGCGATTGCTCAGCTGGAAGAGACCGAAAAAGCTGAAGGACAGGGTCTTGATCGGCTTGAACGGCTTGCGCATCGGCTTGCGTGGCATTGGCTTGCGGTTGTGTCCGGGACCTCTGAACTGCTTTGGGATGTGTCTCTTCTTCCTGTTCCCCTCTCTCTCTTTCGGTTCTTCTCCTTCTTGCTCGTCCAGCTCCGCCTCTAACTCTTCCAGGTTCTCCTCGTCTAGCTCATCCTCATCAATCTCGTCTTCATCACCCTCATCCTCATAGCCGCCAAACTCTTCCACCTCAGCTGCTTTGCTTTCTTGCGCCTCAACTTTGTCATGTTCTTCCTCATCACCAGCGGASTCCTCGGCCTCACGCTTGTTCCTTCCTCTCGCGGGACTCCCTGGTCTCGGCCTCTTCCCCTCGGGCCTCTCTGATC
This sequence comes from Salvelinus sp. IW2-2015, assembly GCF_002910315.2. Lineage (NCBI taxonomy): Eukaryota > Metazoa > Chordata > Actinopteri > Salmoniformes > Salmonidae > Salvelinus > Salvelinus sp. IW2-2015. The sequence continues at coordinate 4,198,450 of NC_036861.1, forward strand.
TTGGGCTCACTCCCTCTGTTTTCCCGGTAGGTTTTGGTTTCGTTCCCCCAGGCTTTCCTGTAGGTCTAGGCTTGTCCTCTTCTCCCTCAGAACGGACTCCATCTTCCTTTGACTCAACATCTCTACCTGGACGTTTGCGCCCGAACAGTTTCACAGGTCTCCTGCTGATGGGGCGCCTTTTGGATTTATGCAGGATAGGTTTGCGCAGGACAAGGTTGGTCACAAGGCTGGTGTTTAAACCAGACTTTAGGTCCAAACTGCAGATAACTGGACCAACCAAGTCACAGTGAGAGCAGGAAGAGAATAGAGAAAGCTAGAGATTATATATTTGGACGTTTTAAAGGGGAAGTTCAGTATTTTACAACTTGATGTTAGATGTTTCCTCACCCTGAAACTAGTCTATAACATWAAAAAAACATGGATTACAGTTTGTCTTTAAACAGCCACTACAAACTTCAGCTAACCTTAGGCACCGCTAGCTAGGGGCAACCGTGCAATGTATTTTTTTTTAAATGGCCAAATCAACTTTAACTTTAATCAAATATTGAGTTTATTTCACTTGATTTGGCCATTCAATTATGTAAATTGCCCCCATTGATTTTAGCTGAAGTTTGTAGTGGCTCTTTAAAGAAAATGGCCCATTGACTACTAGGGTGACGACCCCTTTAACATTACGTTGTAAAATATTGAACTTCCCCTTTAACTAAATTTGAGACGTTTTTCAGTGACATTGATGTTTTATGCTCTCACACCTCCTTTACGTAATCTCTCGAAACTCACAAAAATACAATAGGCCTACATAGAATTCACAACCCACTTTTGGCAAAGACATTGTCCAGTTCGACACCCTTCGCGGCAATTTTTTCAGTCAGATTGAATTGGTCAGCAGCCTCTGCCAGTTTGGTCTTCAGCTCACATGTGGAGAGCAGCAGCCCCTCAGACAGGCTGGGAACCAGGGCTGCTACAGCCAACACCACCAGCAGCTCCAGCTTCATGTTGTCTTTGGGTGATCTGTTTAGACTGGTATGGAAAGATATAGGATAAAAATATACATGATTATCCTACAAAGAGAAGCTGTAAGGCTGTTCTGAAGAGTTCCATTCCAAAACGCTATACAGCGCATTCGGAAAGTATTCAGACCCGTTCCCTTTTTCCACATTTTGTCACAGCCTTTCCCTCAATCTATACACAATACCCCATAATGACATCACAATACCCCATAATGACATCACAATACCCCATAATGACAAATGTATTATAAATAATAAACAGTAATACCTTATTTACATAAGTATTCTGACCCTTTGCTATGAGACTCGAAATTGAGCTCAGGTGCATCCTGTTTACATTGATCATCCTTGAGATGTTTCTACAACTTGATTGGAGTCCACCTGTGGGAAATTCAATTGTTTGGACATGATTTGGAAAGGCACACGCCTGTCTATACAAGGTCTCACAGTTGACAGTGCATGTCAGAGCAAAAAACAAACCATGAGGTCGAAGGAATTGTCCGTAGAGCTCCGAGACAGGATGGTGTGGAGGCATAGATCTGGTAAATGGTGCCAAAAAAATGTCTGCAGCATTGAAGGTCCCCAARAACACAGTGGCCTCCATCATTCTTAAATGGAAGAAGTTTGGAACCACCAAGACTCTTCCTAGAGCTGGCCGCATGGCCAAACTGAGCAATCGGGGGAGAAGGGCCTTGGTCAGGGATGTGACCAAGAACCCGATGGTCACTGACAGAGCCCCAGAATTCCTCTGTGGAGATGGGAGAACCTTCCAGAAGGACAACCATCTCTGCAGCACTCCACCAATCAGACCTTTATGGTAGAGTGGCCAGACGGAAGCCACTCCTCAGTAAAAGGCACATGACAGCCCGCTTGGAGTTTGCCAAAAGGCACCTAAATGACTCTCAGACCATGAGAAACAAGAATGAACTTTTTGTCCTGAATGCCAAGCGTCACGTCTGGAGGAAACTAGGCACCGCTCATCACCTGGCCAATACCATCCCTACGGTGAAGCATGGTGGTGGAAGCACCATGCTGTGGGGATTTTTTTCAGCGGCAGSGGCTGGCGGACTAGTCAGGATCGAGGGGAAAATGAATGGAGCAAAGTACAGAGAGATCCTTGATGAAAACTTGATCCAGAGTGCTCAGGACCTCAGACTGGGGCGAAGGTTCACCTTCCAACACGACAACGACCCTAAGCACACAGTCAAGACAACGCAGGAGTGGCTTCGGGACAAGTCTCTGAATGTCCTTGAGTGGCCCAGCCAGAGCCCGGACTTGAACCCGATCGAACATCTCTGGAAAGACCTGAAAATAACTGTGCAGCGACACTCCCCATCCAACTTGACAGAGCTKGAGAGGATCTGCAGAGAAGAATGGGAGAAACTTCCCAAATACAGGTGTGCCAAGCCTGTAGCGTCATACCCAAGAAGACTYGAGGCTGTAATGGCTGCCAAAGGTGCTTCAACAGAGTAAAATGTTCTGAATAGTTATGTAAATGTAATATTTCAGTTTTAGTTTTTGTATCAATTTCTATAAACCTGTTTTTGCTTTGTAATTAGAATAAAGCTGTAACGTAACAAAATGTGTAAAAAGTCAAGGGGTCTGAATACTTTCCRAATGCACTGTATAAACCAATTCTTCACATTTGTGTTTTTTCATCAGAAATGATTGCTTACAGTTTATCCATTTTCTGAAATGTTGATAAATGAGATTTTATTGTTTAAAGAACTTATGAAAGAGATGAATGTTTTTTCACCATCTAATCATGGCGTGGTGTTCAATGACAGATGTGTATTTGTTTGAAATCTATCACTTGATGGTTTCATTTCAGAGAGGCAAATAATCATGTTTTGTTGCAAAATGCTATATATCCTTCTCACTCTCACAGGAATAAGTAGTACTGCTGGGCTTTACGCAGTCAAATGTGATAAATAACTACATTTTTGATAAAGAACTGTACAAATGATATATTTGTGACGTCAATATATAAAACAAACGAATCAATACAATAATAGGAGATCTGTATGTAAAATATTTACATTTGACCTTTTAGCAGATGTTCTTATCCAGAGCGACTTACAGTTAGTGCATTCATCTTAAGATTACTAGGGGAGACAACATTCAACATACAATAATTCAATACAGGTCAAAACAATGAGTCAGTTCAATAAAAAYGTCCTTACCAGTCGTTCAGGTAAGCGATGAACAGTGTTCAGTGGAAAATAACACAGCTGATCGAGCTGTACCTACTCCTCTGTGTCTGACAGACAACACATCAGAGTTTTTATACGGGAAAGATGGGTAGCAGGACGGGTAGCCAGGTGAGCCAATTCTTTACATTTTGTTCTCAGGCCATTGGGTAATAACCCATCACGTCAGCAAAGTAATGGAAAGTACAGAATGTACACAGACACTGTAGATCTTAATTGCAAAGGTGGGAAWGAAGCTTAGGGGTTAAAGGGCAAGTCTGCGTTAGCATAATGAATGAAGAGAACAATGACATGAAGATGATGCGAACTCAAACCATCACTTTAAACCAGGATTAGTAAGCAGTAGTAGGCTACACCTGCCAGGATTCTGGTCATAATTGACTCCTCATTTTATCAGTACTTCCATCTGTGTTTGTGGTTTAGGTTACTAACACTTTGGTCCATCCAAGACCAACTGTGACCTGTTCAAATGAACTTCACTTTATCACAAAGTCAAACATTCCACAAGCACATGATCCGATGATAGTGCTGTGTATTACACAACTGAACACAATGAGAACACATGTTTGCAATGTGTACCACACTAAGTATACATGGTTAACCGGTTCGCTGGCATTTCTATGTTTTTTGCCTAGTCATTGTGATCACCTGATTATGTCAATTACTGTGGGTGTCGAGATGAGAACTCAAGACTGAAGCTATAACAATGTGTAATATGAGCCCCATCCTGCCTACCATTTAACTCACAATACCTTGAATGGAAAGCATAACCAATCAAGCAAGAACTTAAGATGCCATCATGTTTTCTTTGTCTTTCTTTGCGTTTTATCAACAAAGCGTTGARAAATGTGGTTCTGTATTCAGTCACCAAACACTGTGGCCCCCTACACACTCAGATTGTACAAATGATGTGCAACTCACTTGAGACAACGGTTGTGTAAACATTTTTGTGCAGACAAACTCTCCATTGTATCACAAACACTGTCTCAAATGTGTTGTACAATCTGTGTGTACATGGCCTTTTTTTCAGACAACCCAGGCTCATGTCTTCCTATCAGGTTCACTGGGTTTGCATAATGTCCTGAGCTGTTCAGAGAATTTGGGTACTGTCGCTTGATAAAAGCACATATGTCATGTTTGCTTGTTGAACAGTTGAAGTCTTTGTTGTTACTCCTTTTTTAAATCTTTTTTTTTTTTAAGTGCCAAACATTCAATGGCCCAAGGGTCATAACATTGTACTTCCTTATAGTTTTGATCTCTTGTTTCACACCAGAATCATCCTTCCAAATAATGATTGTTGCCCTAAATGAGTACCCGAAGAAACTTTGCAATGACAGGAATGTATCGTTTTGTGACAACTTTGATTTGCTGTGGGAGCAACCAGCACTTTTTTAAAAGAGACAGGATTCACCCTAACCGCAGGGCTTCCAGGATTATTTCCAGCAACATCGCAAACTGTTTTAGAGACTGACAGACAGGGTCTGGTAGTGCTCCAGTYCTCCCTGGCAGACTAAGCAACAGAGGACTTGGAAACCATATCAACTCCCGTAGAAATGGCTCTATCGTTATTGTGAGCAGTGGCGGATTTAGGCATAGGCGACATGGGCATCTTGCCGGGGGCGGCACGGGGCGCCCGCACCAAAAAAATCGGAATGGTGACATTTGCGCGATCGGTTTTCTATCGCTCATTTGCGCGTCACGTCAATGATATCATGTCACTGTGTGGGACTGTGGGTCAATTAAACTTGTCGGAGTGGGCGCCCTGATTCTAGTTTGTGAGCTAGGCAGGCTACTGCTTGGGAAGATCTCCCACTCAGAAGTACGAGATGGGGAGGGAGTAGGTTGACCTCAGGTCACCCCACTGGAAGCCTGAGGTAGGGGGAGCATCTATCAAATAGCGCACCTCTAACTTTGTACAGTACTAATGCAATTAGAAAAATCAGTCACACTACGAAATGCTACCAAATAAACCACAATTCATTCATAATACTGTGAATATATAGTTTCACAGACATATTGCTTTTTCTGGTTTGAACCGAAATCATTAAGAATAATATAAAACCAGTCTGCACAACACCAAGGTGAATTGGTTTAGTCTTGGGAGGGAGCCATACAAGCTAGAACCGCCACTGATTGTGAGTAACATAAATTGTTCCTCTAAATCCGCCTTCTACAGAGTTTATACAAACTGTCATCTCCTACCATTCGGATAGATTGGAGACTTTCAGAAAACATGGTTGTAATGTTTTTAATTTATTAGTTATTCCATTGGTTACCTTGAGACTAATGCCCCAGTGGCCCACACATTGAATATGGCGCTTTTAAATGTTAGAGCAATCACTAGAAAACCATTCTTGTGAATGACCTCATTACTGAGTGCAAAGTTCATTGCATGTTTCTCACGGAAACAAATGTGTCTTCAGATTGTAGTGCCGCCCTTATTGAAGCCTCCCCCGGACTACAGCTTTTCATAATCAGAAAAGGGAAAAGGGGTGGGGAGACAGACTCTATTTTCACTAATGCTCTCAGCTGTAAGGACATTTAGTTTGGCGACTGAGTCTTTTGAGTATCATGGCGGCTGAATGAATGACGCGGGATGGGAGTCTGCCGAGGCAACCTAGAAAATAAAACCTCTCGAGCCAGCTAAGGCGTGGAAGCCCGACGAGCCAGCTGAGGCATCCCCGGTTCCTTCGGCCGCCGCACCCGACAAAAACAAAAAAACACTGGGAGAAGAGACGCAAGTACAGAGAGTGAACATTTAATAAATAATGGACAGATAGGAGGCAATCAACAAAGTGAAGGAGTCCAGGTGAGTCCAATGAAGCACTGATGCGCGTAATGATGGGCAGCCTGGTGCGAGGGGGATCGGGAACAGGCGTGACACTGATGAACATTGCCATGGTGCAGCTGTTTTTCTATGCCTTTATCACAAGTAGGCTTGACTACTGTAATGCTCTCCTGTCTGGGTGCCTGTGAGTTTTAATTTAATTCATTCTAAGATTATTCTATTGGTTTTGAAATCAATCCACCATATTTAAAGGGGATCTTAAAACACATTTTGGCTCTGCTTTTCATCAGTTAGTTTGTGTTATTCTTCAGTTTATCCTCTTGTGTAGTAAATATTTTTGTTTTTATTTCTGTGAAGCATCCATGTCTGAAATGTTTTATAATTAAAGATTGATTTGATTAACATTTGCTGAATTTTTATGATTTTTACTTTTGGACTTTCATAGAAATGTACCAGTCAAATGTTTGGACACACCTACTCATTCAAGGGTTTCTTTATTTTATCTATTTTCTACATTGTAGAATAATAGTGAAGATATCAAAACTATGAAATAACATATGGAATCATGCAGTAACCAAAAGTGTTGAATAAGATTCTTCAAAGTAGCAACCCTTTGCCTTGATGACAGGTTTGCACACTAGGCATTCTCTCAACCAGCTTCATGAGGTAGTCACCTGGAATGCATTACTCTGATGTAAAGGACCAAATCAAGAGATGAAGAGGTAGTGAAGTAGCTCTTGTCCAGGGTGTTACATGTGGCTTGCTGATTCTGAGCTTTCCGCAAACATCAGCAAACCGCACGTAACACCATGGACCAGAGCTAGTCGTGAAGCAGCACTGACGGTAGAGGTGGGACTGCAGGCCAATCTCCTCTTGGTAAGCCGTCTCAGGGGCACAATGAGAGGCGCTGGTGCGCTGGCGTAGAACGTCCGGGGCGTGGAATGTCTGGAGGTCGAAACTCCTCGGGTAGTCTTCATAGTGTTCACGGTAAGGCCCCGGAGAGTAATCCAAGGATGCAAACCTCACTCTGCGGGGTAAAAAGAAATGTTATGGAATATAGTAATGGAGTTCAGTGTTTTGAATAAGACACCTCAAGTTGCTTTACATAGAACCATATACACTGCCTTCAGATACGATTCACACCCCTTGAGTAGAGTTGGTCCAAGCGTTCTGACCACACAACGGTAGTCAAGCACCCAAGCTAACGTTGGCTACCTTAGTAGCTACTTCCAGACACAAATGCTAGAACACCCCACTCACCCTAGCAGAGCTGGTTAAGCTGTTTATGTTATCCAGAGCGTTGGTGACTAACTGTGCTGCTGGCAATAATTTAATTACGCTTTTTTGGCGACGTTTACTAACACAGGCCATATTCAACAGGTGTTGAGCCTTTGTAAATTCATCAGTTATTCTGCACTTGTGATGAACATGAGGGGAGACCGACCTGGTATCAAGCGCAGGGAGCAGCAGGTGTTTATTGCAAAGAACCACAGAAGGAGGCAGGTAGCTGGGTCTAGGGGCAGGAAGAAGGTTATACRCAAGGGGTCCAAAAATGCAACAGCACAGACAGGGAAAAGGCTAGTAACGTAGTCCGGGAGACCAGGCAATAGGTAGACAACAGGAAATCCAATAGGCTAAAGTATAGGAAGGGAATAGGCAAAGTTAGTAAGGCAGGCAAAAACTATCATACACAGGAGGAGTAAATCACAGGAGGAGGGAGGAAACCAGAGCTCTGAAAGACGTGTCACAAAACAATACCTCACAATGATTGAGTGCAAAGAACTGAACTAAATAGTGTGTGATAATGACATACAGGTGTGTGAACAGGTGATCAGAATTCAGGTGATTGGGATCTGGAGAGTAAGCTGCGTTCAGGGGATCTACGTGTTTGAGGGTGTGAGTTGGAAGCAGACTTTACAGCACTGGTACACTCAAACAAGTCTTCTGAAAGCAGAGTACAGTAGATAGCCAGAGTGAATTTACGAACGCACCGATTATGTCACTGGCCTACACACAATACCCCATAATGTCAAAGTGGAATCATGTTTTTCAAAAGTTTTACAAATTAGTAAAAAATGAAAGGCCGAAAAGTTGAGTCAGTAAGTATTCAACCACTTTGTTATGGCAAGCCTAAAAAAGTTCATGAGTAATTATGTGACTTGTTAAGCACATTTTAAGTTGCATGTGCACTCACTGTGTGCAATAATAGTTAACATGATTTTTGAATGACTACCTCATCTCTGTACCCTACACACACAATTATCTATAAGGTCCCTCAGTCGATCAGTGAATTTTTAACAGATTCAACMACAAAGACCAATGAGRTTTTCCAATGGGAAAAGGGTAGATGGGTAGATGGGTAAAACAAAAAAATAGACATATATCCCTTTGAGCATGGTGAAGTTATTTATTACATTTTGGATGGTGCATCAATACGCCCAGTCACTACAACTAGTCAGTTGCCAGAGAGGAAGGACACTGCTCAGGGATTTCACCAAGAGGCCAATGGTGATTTTAAAACAGTTACAGAGTTTAACGGCAGTGATAGGAGAAAACAGAGGATGGATCAACAACAGTGTAGTTACTCCACAATACTAACCTAAATGACAGAGTGAAAAGGAAGCCTGTACAGAATACAAATATTCCAAAACATGCATCCTGCTTGCAATAAGGCACTATAAAACTGAAAAATCAACGGCAAAGAAATTCACTTATTGTCCTGAATACAAAGCGTTATGTTTGGGGGCAAATCCAACACATCACTGAGAACCACTCTTCAAGGACTTGGGAGTATTTTAGGATAAAAAGAAAAGGAATAGAGCTAGGCACAGGCAAAATCCTAGAGGAAAACCTGGTTCAGTCTGCTTTCCCACAGACACATTCACCTTTCAGCAGGACAATAACCTGAAACATAAAGCCAAATATACACTGGAGTTGCTTACCAAGACAACATTAAATGTTCCTGAGTGGCCTACTTACAGTTTTGACCTAAATAGGCTTGAAAATCTATGGCGAGACTTGAAAATGGCTGTCTAGCAATGATCAACAACCAACTTGACAGTGCATGAAGGATTTTTTWAATAATGTGCAGGTATTGTACAATCCAGGTGTGTAAAACTCTTAAGAAACATACCCAGAAAGACTCACAGCTCTAATCGCTGCCAAAGGTGATTCTACTTATGTAAATTAAATATTTCTGTATTTCATTTTCAATACATTTGCTAAAAAAAGTGTAACGACTGTCTTCGGGTGAAAGAGAGGAGGACCAAGATGCAGCGTGAATATCATCCATATTTAATGGRAAAATACTTAAACACCGAACAAAACAAAGGAACGAAGACGATACAGTCACGTAACGTGAACACTAAACACTAGAACAGGAACACACGAACAGGAACAATCACCCACAAACAAACAGTGAAAACAGGCTACCTTAATATGGTTCCCAATCAGAGACAATGACAAACACCTGCCTCTGATTGAGAACCATATTAGGCCAAACAACAAACCCAACATAGAAACACAAAACATAGAATGCCCACCCAGCTCACGTCCTGACCAACTAAACAAAGACTAAACAAAGGAAATAAGGTCAGGAACGTGACAAAAAGTACATGTTTTCACTTTGTCATTGTGTGTAGATGGGTGAGAAAAAAATATATCTGTAATCCACTTTGAATTCAGGCTGTGACACCACAAAACATGGAATAAGTCAAGGGTATGAATACTTTCTGAAGGCCCTGTAGAGCCTATACATTCAAGTTGCTAGCCACAGTATATACTGTATGTAGTAGACTACATTACTTGAACAGTTTATTATGTAGCTACACAGTCGAGAATAAATCACGACATATGAACACACAAATTAACACAATAGAACCCTTCAATCCCAAATGATACAGTGTCTGGATTTCAATCAAATATTTACTGGAAATCTTTACAGTGTCTTTGTTTATAAACCTAACCCCGAGCCCACACACTTGTTATTCTGAAAAGTGATGAACGCATATCTGCGAGGAGAGTCTACCTTGTAGTAGGCTAGTTGTAGATGTGCATAGAGTACCACTACCCAATAACAGTCAGAGTTAATGGCCGTGTCCCAAATGGTACCCCTTTCCCTTGTTGGGCCCTTGTCAAAAGTAGTGCACTATGTAGGGAATAGGGTGCCATTGGGATGCACWTCATACATACTGACTCGGCAGGGGACCCACATTCTACTTTAGTTACCAGGAGAGAGAAAACCAACCCTTGCATTTCTGCAGCAAACCAATGGCACTCAGCAAACTGACACTGGGAGAAAGGGTCAACTCATTCACCACTTTAATCAAGAGGTTTCAGGGAAAGCAGTACAACTCGTAACCTACAAGTATTTGGATGAAAACTAATCTAGGCTGGTCTGCGTTCAAACTGGCACCCAATTCCCTATATACTGTAGTGCTATATAAAACTATGTAAATGTATTTATTTCATTAGTCCACTGTTAATACAGACCCAAAATATTTTGCATTGTCGGCAGTCAAGTTTTCAAGATATTGGACTTTCAAGAAGCAGTGTCACTTGCCATATGCCCCATGATGATGTGTTTTGCATCATATGAAAGCAACTTTGAAATCTACATGCAATGAAAGCTCTATATAAAATAAACGTATGATTATATGTCTGTATAGGGATCACGGGTTCTGGTCAAAATGTGTGTACCATATGGGAATTGGGTGCCTTTTAAGAAAGACACTTGGCAGTTGTGTTGCATGAAAAATGTGTATGGTTGACAATCTGAGTGGCCACGTTGAGCAAATTAATCAAGTTGTTCAGGGTGACTATGACAACTTGCAGTAATTTAAGCAGGATTGACCATGCCTTCCTAACTTCACGCGTTATGGTTAGGGTAGTGTAGTTAGTAGGCTATGGGGTGCTCAGTTGGGGGTGAGAGGGTTCTCTCGTGTTGGATTCCTTCAATTTTCCTTTAATAACACTAGAGGGTAGTGTTTCTCTTGAAACATCACCTCTGTCTGCTCTGTATAAGTAGCCGACTCTGAAGTCAATACTGTATACTTTTTTATTGGGGTAGAGACACCACACCCTAAGTGCTATCAGTCAGGTCAAATAAAAAAGTTTTGCTAATCTTAAAATGTTGGCAGAATGCAAACACAMCCACAGTCCAACATCACCGCTACCCTACATCAGATATGATCAGACAATGGCATATTATTTCCAAACATGGGATGGAGATAAATATATATATATTTTAATAGTTCAAATTGTCAGCAAATACAACAACCTATTTGAATGGATTCGTTGCAGGTTCTTGTGATCTTGCTGTACCAGGAGTTGCATGTGTTCCTTGTTATGCTCCCATGAAGTAAGTCTAGACTGGTATGAGAATCTTTAAACAAAGCCCCCATTCAGATAGTGAAAGATATGACCTGAATAATAGGATTCCAAATTAATTCATTTGAAATAACAAATCCCGAACGTTTTATCAATAATAATCACAAATTCATCTCACTGGTTTGAACACTGTCGAATGTATCAATGGCCTRCCGGCATTGTCATGACCAAGTGTAAACCTATCCTGGATTGCATCTGTTCATACAAACATACAAGCCAAGGGGGAGAGGGACCAACAAAAGCCGGGGACCAACAAAAGCGAATGGATGCCGTGAGGAGAGGGAAGTCGTCCGAAATCTGGCTACATGTGACGTCACGAGATTTCCTTAGACCAAGCGGCAGCTGCTGAAGCTAGTCACAGAGCCGGGAGGACTGTCGCAGCAATTTCTGTCTACAAAGTATTATTTTCGGACATTGTAATTGGCCGTAGCATCAGCAACAATGGATACATCCCGGTTTTTCTTCTATTTGTATCACTGACTGACTGTTCTTTCCAAATATTTTGCTGCGTTGGAAGCACGCAAGCGCTCGAAGGGGGGTGTCCCTAGCTATCATTATTCGACTGCCAGGTAAAATACGTCAATGTAATGAAAATACTAATTATAAAAAGAAAAGCAGAAAGGGTTTAAGACGCGCTGGGTTTGGGGTTCAATATTTTGGGGCCTGTGGAAGCATATTTTCAACGTAAAATGGGTGGGAACAACCGTTAGCCCGTAGCGGGCTAGCTAGCATGAATGCACGTCATTTGCAAGTTTGGGATGTGATGCTGCTGGGATGCTGCAACGGGAGGGCTTGGGCATTCTCAAGCGCGAGCGACAATGATGGGGTGGTGTTACTGTCTGGCTTCGGCCCAGTCTTTGCGCCCTAAACAAATTATATGTTTCTATGATATATATATAACGCCAACAACCTAGGAAGAAATGTAGGGAGTCGTAAAAAAAAAGTAAAACGTCAAGAGGACACTGTCAGCTAGCTGCTAGCTAACGTTCGTTAGCCRCGTTCAGTGGCTAGCTAGCTCGATTTACAATTTCTTCCCCCAATCACTTGAYATTTTATCCGTTTGCTAGGCACCAGAACATTGTTTAAAAATCATCCTTACCCAGTAATGATTTTGTGCCTCTTGTTATTATTGTATAATTAAGTGTGTAATGCTATATGGCAGGCGGATGTTATTATGTAAGAGCAAATGACACCACACGCCCTTGAAACAAAAGCTGTTGTTTCAATATTTGCTTATTTTTGTATGCGGTGCAAGGCCTATCCATGTCTTGTACATTGATGGCAGAGACGATTATTGCGGAAAAGGTTTGCACATGTGACCTGTAATGGTTTCTAAAATGGAAAGTCTGGTCATGTCAGCCATTGTTTTTGTTGTCATTGGATTGATTCCATTTATTTTCCATCCCAGTCCCAGAGCCAGGTCTTTAACATCAGTCGGCCGCTTTTGACAGGCGTCCAATCTCTGACAACAAAACACTGTACTGCATGTAAGACAGTTTTCTCCTAGTACGGTAGTAGTGCTTCACTTTGAACAAAAATAAACTCATGGKTTGTCACAGGCAATTTGGCCTCTATTTTGGCACCCTTGTATCACTGGTTACTAGAGATAAGTAAATGGTAATACATTTTTATCTCTCCACAAAGGACATGAATTTAACCACAGAAGCTGTTCCTGAACTTGAATATGATTGTGGACCAAGAATTAAATCATTTTCTAGAGTAGGCCTACATAATGCTTTTGACATACTGGCTGCTTTTCCCATTGATCTCCAATTGGGATTTGGAGTGATTGACTGAGGTCCGTGCTAATGTTGTCATCATTGTAGCCAATAGCCAATATACTTAGATGTGACTAAATATACCCAGTGAAAAGTAACTRAAGATCAATGCTTTTAGAGACATCAGACTGACCAGGTTGGGATTCAAGTTATAAACAGTACCAGTCAAAAGTTTGGACACGCCTACTCATTCCAGGGTTTTTCTGTATTTTTACTATTTTCTACATTGTAGAATAATAGTGAAGACATCAAAACTATGAAATAACACATATGGAATCATGTAGTAACCAAAAAAGTGTTAAACAAATCTAAATATATTTATATTTGAGATTCTTCAAATAGCCACTCTTTGCACTGATGACAGTTTTGCACACTCTTGGCATTCTCTCAACCAGCTTCATGAGGTAGTCACCTGGAATGCATTTCAATTAACAGGTGTGCCTTRTTAAAAGTTAATTTGTGGAATTTATTTTCTTCTTAATGTGTTTGAGCCAATCAGTGTTGTGACAAGGTAGGGGTGGTATAAGGTAAAAGACCAAGTCCATATTATGGCAAGAACAGCTCAAATAAGCAAAGAGAAACGACAGTCCATCATTACTTTAAGACATGAAGGTCAGTAAATCYRAAAAATTTCAAGAACTTTTAAAGTTTCTTTAAGTGCAGTCGCAGTAACCATCAAGCGCTATGATGAAACTGGCTCTCAAGAGGACCGCCACAGGAAAGGAAGACCCAGAGTTACCTCTGCTGCAGAGGATAAGTTCATTAGAGTTACCAGCCTCAGAAATTGCAGCCCAAATAAATGCTTCACAGAGTTCAAGTAACATACACATCTCAACATCAACTGTTCATAGGAGACTGTGTGAATCAGGCCTTCATGGTCAAATTGCTGCAAAGAAACCACTACTAACGGACATCAATAAGAAGAGACTTGCTTGGGCAAGGAAAGATGAGTAATGGACATTCGACCGGTGGAAATCTGTCCTTTGGTCTGATGAGTCCAAATGTTTGATTTTTGGTTCCAACCAGTATGTCTTTGTGAGATGCAGAGACAGTTGATCTCTGCATGTGTGGTTCGCGCCGTGAAGCATGGAGGAGGAGGTGTGCGGGTGCTTTGCTGGTGACACTGTCAATTATTTATTTAGAACACTTAACCAGCATGGCTACCACAGCATTCTTCAGTGATATGCCATCCCATCTGGTTTGCACTTAGTGGGACTATCAGTTGTTTTTCAACAGGACAATGACCCAAAACACACCTACAGGCTGTGTAAGGGCTATTTGACCAAGAACGAGAGTGCTGCACTAGATGGCCTGGCCTCCACAATCACCTGACCTCAACCCAATTGAGATGGTTTGGGATGAGTTGGACCGCAGAGTGAAGGTAAAGAGGCCAACAAGTGCTCCGCATATGTGGGAACTCCTTCAAGACTGTTGGAAAAGCATTCTTGGTGAAGCTGGTTGAGAGAATGCCAAGTGTGCAAAGCTGTCATCACGGCAAAGGGTGGCTACTTTGAAGAATCTMAAAAAATATATATATTTTGATTTGATTAACACTTTTTTGGTTACTAAATGATTCCATAGGTGTTATTTTGTAGTTTTGATGTCTTCACTATTAGAAAATAGTATAAAAAAAAACTTCAATGAGTGTGTCAACTTTTGACTGGTACTGTATATCTTTTATTTAACCAGGTACGTTGACTGAGAACACGTTATAATTTACAGCAACAACCTGGGGAATAGTTACAGGGGAGAGGAATAAGCCAATTGGAAGCTGGGAATGATTAGCTGGCCATGATGGTTGAGGGCCAGATTGGGAATTTAGACACTGGTGTTAAGACCCCTACTCATACATAAGTGCCATGAGATCTTTAGTGACCACAGAGAGTCAGGACACCCGATTAACATCCCATCTGAAAGACGGCACCTTACACAGGGCAAAGTCCCCAATCACTGCTCTGGGGGAATGGGATATATATTTTTTTAGACCAGAGGAAAGTGTTCCTCCTACTGGCCCTCCAACACCACTTCCAGCAGCATCTGATCTCCCATCCAGGGACCGACTAGAACCAACACTGCTTAGCATTAGAGGTATGCCAGTAGTGGGATGCAGGATGGTATGCTGCTGCTAGATCGAGGCTATTTGGTTCTTTTATTGCCATCAAAGTGCATATGTTGTTTTCAAGGCACACATTATCTAACAGTGTAGTAGATCAAAACATCTAAATTCAAAAGCGACAAAGTCTTGCGTGGTCCTAATACGCACCACTGACCTTGCCACAGTCTCTGACGTTGTTTGTGCATATCCTAATAGACAACTTAGAATAATCCATTGGTACCAGAATAGACACAAGGTGGCCGTAAAGGATGTGTACCTTTTTTAAGAAAATCTGGTCAATGGCGCAGTATAAGCAGTTTGTGGCCCGCCAAAGAGCAGAGAGAGGGAGGAAAGGGGACAAATCTGCTGGTGGGAGGGGACGGGAAGCGCATTCTGGGTCTTAACAATGACTCCAGTTCTCACGTAAGTGTTTGTAAAGGAACGAGAGGGGGGTGGGGATGTAGTGTGTGTGTGTGGAGCGATCCATGGACCTTTTCCCCCCCCCTTTCTCTCGCCCCTGCTTCCTTCCAGGCTGAGTCACCGCTGGAGTGCCTTAAGAGAGAGAGCGAAGGAAGACGTGGAGAGAAAGGCAGTGTGAGAGAGAGACGGTTAGGGGAGTAAAGACAGAGAGTGAGAGGAAAACGAGTGGAGAGGAGGTAGCAGAAAGAAGAGAGAGAGAGCCAAGGGAGTTGGGGAAAAAGATGGAGTAAGGGAGAGAGAGAGACAACACACAGAGACAGAGTGAGGAGAGTGGGTGTGTGTCTGTGAGGAAGAGAAAGAGACAGCAAGGTCAGGACTGCTGAACCCCCCCACCCCCTTGGGTCTGAGCGCTGGGCTGACGGTCAAGGCGACGCCACTATGAGCGACCAAAACGTTGTCAAGGAAGGCTGGGTTCAGAAGAGAGGTGAGTCGATTGATTGATTGATGATCGGTGATGTTTACTGTCTTTTAATTAATACATTTTTTTCACAGTTCACATCAAAAAACAAACACCCCTTTTCAAACACCCCCGGGTCCCCAAATACCTGTATATACATAAACATGGAACCAACAGGGAAGGGAATCAATGGAATATTGTATTATTATAACCAGGGATTGGAACCAAAATTATTTTCCAATTGTTTCGTTCTGAACAGAACCATTATTTTTTTTCCGTTCCGACAAGCAAAATAAAGTTCTCAAGCATTTCGAACCAAAAAAGTACTCTTTATATCGTTCCTTTTTAAACCTATGAAAACATATTTTTTATTATTATTATTTTTTTACATTTCGTTCAGTATTAAATTACTTCACCAATCAGTGTGGATAGAGCAGAGATGCGACTAAAATTTTTCACGCGAGAGAAGATGTGAATGCTTGGCTTGAAGCCCTGGGCATCTTATGACATGCATTATCTGAATTAGGCTCACAGAACTATACCTACAGAGAAGCAGCTTCTATGGAGGAACGTTTAATGTCTTTGAACTTCTGAGATTTTTGTGGGACCAGAAAAAAATGTCCAGAACGTAAAATAACGTTATTAACTGGTTCCCATGATTTTAATATAACGTTTCTGTTCCGGAACAGTTTAGATCACTTTAGTTTAATTTWGTTATTTTCCGGTTTTCGGATATGTTCCCTGAACTGGTTCCAACTAGAGGTCGACCGATTAATCGGAATGGTCGATTTTAATTATGGCCGATTTCAAGTTTTCATAACAATTGGAAATCTGTATTTTTGGACAACGATTTGGTAGATTTATTTATTATTATTTTTATTTTTTTACACCTTTTATTTAACTAGGCAAGTCAGTTAAGAACACATTCTTATTTTCAATGACGGCCTAGGAACGGTGGGTTAACTGCCTTGTTCAGCGGCAGAACGACAGATGTTTACCTTGTCAGCTCGGGGATTCAATYTTGCAACCTTACGGTTAACTAGTCCAACCCTCTAACCACCTGCCTCTCATTGCACTCCACGAGGAGCCTGCCTGTTACTCGAATGCAGTAAGAAGCCAAGGTAAGTTGCTAGCTAGCATTAAACTTATCTTATAAAAAACAATCAATCAATCATAATCACTAGTTAACTACACGTGGTGGATGATATTACTAGTTTATCTAGCGTGTCCTGCGTTGCATATAATCGATGCGGTGCGCATTTGCGAAAAAGGACTGTCGTTGCTCCGTGTACCTAACCATAAACATCAATGTCTTTCTTAAAATCAATACACAGAAGTATATATTTTTAAACCTGCATATTTATCTAAAAGAAATCCAGGTTAGCAGGCAATATTAACCAGGTGAAATTGTGTCACTTCTTTTGCGTTCATTGCACGCAGAGTCAGAGTATATGCAACAGTTTGGGCCGCCTGGCTCGTTGCGAACTAATTTGCCAGAATTTTACGTAATTCTGACATAACATTGAAGGTTGTGCAATGTAACAGGAATATTTAGACTTATGGATGCCACCCGTTAGATAAAATACGGAACGGTTCCGTATTTCACTGAAAGAATAAACGTTTTGTTTTCGAGATGATAGTTTCCAGATTCTACCATATTAATGACCTAAGGCTCRTATTTCTGTGTGTTATTATGTTATAATTAAGTCTATGATTTGATAGAGCAGTCTGACTGAGCGGTGGTAGGCACCAGCAGGCTCGTAAGCATTCATTCAAACAGCACTTTAGTGCATTTGCCAGCAGCTCTTCGCAACGCTTCAAGCATTGCGCTGTTTATGACTTCAAGCCTATCAACTCCCGAGATTAGGCTGGTGTAACCGATGTGAAATGGCTAGCTAGTTAGCGGGGTGCGCGCTAATAGCGTTTCAAACGTCACTCGCTCTGAGACTTGGAGTAGTTGTTCCCCTTGCTCTGCATAGGTAACGCTGCTTCGAGGGTGGCTGTTGTCGATGTGTTCCTGGTTCGAGCCCAGRTAGGAGCGAGGAGAGGGACGGAAGCTATACTGTTACACTGGCAACACTAAAGTGCCTATAAGAATATCCAATAGTCAAAGGTATATGATACAAGTCATATAGAGAGGAATAGTCCTATAATTCCTATAATAACTACAACCTAAAACCTCTTACCTGGGAATATTGAAGACTCATGTTAAAAGGAACCACCAGCTTTCATATGTTCTCATGTTCTGAGCAAGGAACTTAAACGTTAGCTTTCTTACATGGCACATATTGCACTTTTACTTTCTTCTCAAACACTTTGTTTTTGCATTATTTAAACCAAATTGAACATGTTTCATTATTTATTTGAGGCTAAATTGATTTTATTGATGTATTATATTAAGTTTAAATAAGTGTTCATTCAGTATTGTTGTAATTGTCATTATTACAAATACTTTTAAAAAATTGTCCGATTAATCGGTATCGGCTTGTTTTGGTCCTCCAATAATCGGTATCGGCGTTGAAAAACCATAATCGGCCGACCTCTAGTTCCAACCCCTGATTTATAGCTAGTATGCACAGCATGTGGTATGGAGGATTTTAAGCTGTGTTGACTGGTTGAACACATGGACTGTGTGTGTGTATTTATTTATTTAGCCTCAGGCTGTGACACTGCCACAGACACATTTGAGTTCTCGGAGGATGGCTTAACTCCCCAGTTCCTTCCATTCAGAGCCCGGGAGCCACTGAATTGTTACAGGCACTTTTGTGCTTGTACAAAATCCAGTTAGTCTTCTAAACACTGAAGGGTAGCTAGTGGTTTAGAGTTAAACTAGTAGCAAACAATCAGTTTTATACTTGTATTAAATTGTTATTACAAAGTCGTTACTGCATTTTTGCACACTGTCACTTGTTGTAAAAAAATAAAATAATATTCTACAACAAGGTCCGCATGGAGATCTTGCAAGCAAACACAAGCATGGACCTTCGTATTAATTAATTATGTATTAACCTTCTTGAACCATGATGAATCATCCTGCCATACTGTTAAATGAAAATGCACTTCCTTAAAGCTGTACATAGGGGTACATCCCAGATGACATCTCATTCCCTTTATAATACACTACTTTTGTCCAGGGCCCATAGCCCTGGAACTGTAACGGGAAGAGTGCCATTTAGGATGCAGCGAAGGTCTGACCACTCTGCTACAGCCAGCCAGCCAGTCAGTCAGTCAGTAACTATAAAAACTGATAGGCTAAGTTTCCAGTATGAACCAATCCCTGCTGGACTTGTTGCAGGTGAGTACATAAAGAACTGGAGGCCGCGTTACTTCCTGCTGAAGACCGACGGATCCTTCATCGGCTACAAAGACAAACCCCAGGACGCAGACCTGGCCTATCCCCTCAATAACTTCTCTGTAGCAAGTAGGTTCTCCTCGCCATCATCAGTCCCCATTTTAAACCATTTGGGGGCGGTTTTTCAGACACAGATTAAGCCTAGTCCTGGACTAAAAAGCAAGCTCAATGGAGAATCTCAATTGAAAATGATTGAGTCCAGGACTAGGTTTAATCTGTCCCGGGAAACCACTTCTTAGTGTGTTGGGTATATTGTATTACAATATACAGTGCCTTCGGAAAGTATTCAGACCCCTTGACTTTTTCCACGTTTTTATTCTAAAATTGATTCAATATTTTTTTWAATCCTCAGCATTCTACACACAATACCCCATAATGACAAAGTGAAAACAGGTTGTTAAAATCTTTTGCAAATGTATAAAAAAAAGATAATAGGATACCTTATTTACATAAGTATTCAGACCCTTTGCTATGAGACTCGAAGTTGAGCTCTGTTGCATCCTGTTTCTATTGATCATTCTTAAAATGTTTCTACAACTTGATTGGAGTCCACCTGTGGTAAATTGAATTGAATGGACATGATTTGGAAAGGCACACACCTGTCTATATAAGGTCCCACAGTTGACAGTGCATGTCAGAGCAAAAACCAAGCCATGAGGTCGAAGGAATTGTCTGTAGAGCCCCGAGACAGGATTGTGTGGAGGCATAGATCTGAGGACGGGTACCAAAACATTTCTGCTGCATTGAAGGTCCCCAAGAACAGTGGCCTCCATTATTCTTAACTGGAAGAAGTTTGGAACCACGAAGACTTCCTAGAGCTGGCCGCCCTGCCAAACTGATCAATTGGGGGAGAAGGGCCTTGGTCAGGGAGGTGACCAAGAACCTGATGGTCACTCTGACAGAGCTCTTGAGTTCCTCTGTGGAGATGGGAGAACCTTCCAGAAGGACAACCATCCCTGCAGCCCTCCACCAAATCAGGCCTATATGGTAGAGTGGCCAGACTGAAGCCACTCCTCAGTAAACGGCACATGACAGCCCGCTTGGAGTTTGCCAAAAGGCACCTAAAGACTCAGACCATGAGAAACAAGATTCTCTGGTCTGATGAAACCAAGATTGAACTCTTTGGCCTGAATGCCAAGTGTCAAGCCTGGAGGAAACCTGGCACCATCCCTATGGTGAAACGTGGTGGCAGCATTATGCTGTGGGGATGTTTTTCAGCGGCAGGGACTGGGAGACTAGTCAGGATCGAAGGAAAGTGAATGGAGCAAAGTACAGAGAGATCCTTGATGAAAACCTACTGCAGAGCGCTCAGGATCTCAGTCTGGGGTGAGGGTTCAACTTGCAACAGGACAACGACCTTAAGCACACAGCCAAGACAACGCTGGAGTGGATTCTGGACAAGTCTCTGAATGTCCTTGAGTGGCCCAGCCAGAGCCCGGACTTGAACCCGATCGAGCATCTCTGGAGAGACCTGAAAATAGGTGTGCAGCGACACTCCCCATACAACCTGATAGAGCTTGAGAGGATCTGCAGAGAAATAGGGGAAA
Source organism: Salvelinus sp. IW2-2015 (assembly GCF_002910315.2). Taxonomy (NCBI): domain Eukaryota; kingdom Metazoa; phylum Chordata; class Actinopteri; order Salmoniformes; family Salmonidae; genus Salvelinus; species Salvelinus sp. IW2-2015. The sequence goes on from NC_036861.1 coordinate 4,219,495, forward strand.
CTTCCCAAATACAGGTGTGCCAAGCCTGTAGGGTCATACCCAAGAAGACTCRAGGCTGTAATCGTTGCCAAAGGTGCTTCAATAAAGTATTGAGTAAAGGGTCTGAATACTTATGTATATGTTATATTTCAGTTTTGTATTTTTAATAAATTTGCAAAAATGTCTTACCCCATACTGACAAAGCAAAAACTGGATTTTGTGTGTAATTTGGGCGGGGGAACAATTTAATCAAATTTAGATTAAGGTTGTAACAAATCAAAATATGGAAAAAGTCAAGTGGCCTGAATACTTTCCTAAGGCAATGTACTACAATTTTCTTAATTTTAAAATATCATTAAAGGTTCCCATGTTACGGGCCTCCCGGGTGGCGCAGTGGTCTAGGGCACTGCATCGCTGTGCCACCAGAGACTCTGGGTTCACGCCCGGCTGCGACTGGGAGGTCCGTGGGGCGACGCACAATTGGCCTAGCGTCGTCCGGGTTAGGGAGGGTTTGGCCGGTCTCATCGTGCACCAGCGACTCCTGTGGCGGGCCGGGCGCAGTGCGTGCTAACCAAGGTCGCCAGGTGCACGGTGTTTCCTCCGACACATTGGTGCGGCTGGCTTCCGGGTTGGATGCGCGTTGTGTTAAGAAGCAGTGCGGCTTGGTTGGATTGTGTTTCGGAGGACGCATGGCTTTCGACCTTTGTCTCTCCCGAGCACGTACGGGAGTTGTAGCGATGAGACAAGATAGTAACTACTAACAATTGGATACCACGAAATTGGGGAGAAAAAGGGGGTAAAATTCATTWAAAAAAAATAAAAAAAGGTTCCCATGTTCCCATGTGTGCACTCCTAAGAGCCAATGTGTCTCTGTCACACGTTCAGAGTTAAAGTAGTGCTACTTTATAGTACAACACTATGTTGCCACCCTTATCTCCTGAAAAATTAGTGAGTGACAAATGTTTATTCTGTGATGCTTTGATGTCAACCTCCATGGTATGAAGGATTTATTCAATCACTCGTTCATCACCCCACTAATTTTATTTTTACCTTGCTCTCTCCCACCTCCTCTCTCTCCCTCTTTCTTCCCTCTCTCTCCATCCCGACACACCCCTCTATTTCTTCCCCCTCTTTCTCCCTCTCCTCAGAATGTCAGCTGATGAAGACGGAGCGGCCCAAGCCCAACACGTTCATCATCCGCTGTTTGCAGTGGACAACGGTTATTGAGAGGACATTCCACGTGGACACGCCCGATGAGAGGTGGGTCACCCTCTCTCACTCCCTCCTCTCTCTCCTCTTCCTCTACTACAGCCTTGCCTCCTCGTCTCTCGCCTTTAGGGGAAACGTTATTGAAAATCGAAGAAGAATACCTATACACTGTTTAGATGCTGCTAAAACATGTTAATCTAAACATAAAACTTCCACAGCAGCAGTTGCATGTTTTGACGTAACTAGTTTTAGCACACCACGGGAGCATCCAGACAGAATGGGGGTATGTCTCTAGATTTCTCCATGGCATTTGTTTTGTACCCYGCACTTTTCGAAATGTGTGCTTTCCTCAGCACACATATACACGCACACATACACACGCAGTAAAGCAGTGTATTAAAGTGAGCTGCTGCTGTTGGTTGGTTCCAGGGATGAGTGGGCCGAGGCCATCCAGATGGTGGCCGACTCCCTGGCCAAGCAGGAGGAGGAGGGGATCCTGTGCAGCCCCACGTCGCAGATCGAGAACGAGGTCAACGAGGAGGAGATGGACACCTCCACCAGCCAACACAAACGGAAGGTGAGCCGCCCTGGGGACTGAGCGCAGRTCATACATTGGTAGATGGGCAAATAAACACCAAGCAAGATTGTTTCTCTCATCTCAATGAAGGCTTCTCCTCTTTTAGTTTATTTTCTTTTCTCTACTTTCCTCTTCTCTCCTCTCTGACAGACAATGAATGACTTTGACTATTTGAAACTACTGGGCAAAGGCACTTTTGGGAAAGTCATTCTGGTGAAGGAGAAGGCGAGCGGAATTTATTACGCCATGAAGATCCTGAAGAAAGAAGTCATCATCGCCAAGGTACTGGCTGGTTTTAAAGCAGTTTCTCTCAACCTTTTTTATTCAAGGGATCCAATCAATCAAATTTTATGTCACATGCGCCGAATACAACAGGTATTCATTCACCTTACACCTTACTGTGAAATGCTTACTTACGAGCCCTTAACCAACAATGCAGTTTTAAGAAAAATAAGTGTTAAGTAAAAAATGTAAAATAAAAGTAACAAATAATTCAGTAAAATAACAGTAGCGAGGCTATATACAGGGGGTACCGGTACAGAGTCAATGTGCTGGTGTACAGGTTAGTAGAGGTAATATGTACATCAGCAAACTAGAACTATGTCTTTTCCTGCTTGGAAGTACATTTAAACTAAACTAGCGCGATAAAACTGACTAAATGAGTGTCTGGGACCATCCCACAGACCGGCGGTCGAAACACTGGTAGAAAGAACTGAGCCCTGTTGGAATGGATCCAGATATCACCATTTGGCGCCTTGTACCTTCTACATCCAAACATTCTATCTTTCTCTCCCRCTCTCTTTCCCTCTCTCTCTACCCTCCTGTTTCTGGATTTTCCTCTCTTTCCTTGTAACGCAGGACGAAGTTGCTCACACCCTCACAGAAAGCAGAGTGTTGAAAAACACCCGGCATCCATTCCTAACCGTGAGTATTGTTTAGCAAAGACTTAAAGGCAAACTTTATACTGTAAGCCTTTATTATTCACTTGGAGGCCATGTCTCAAATGGCACCCATAGGGCTCTGGTCAAAAGTAGTGCACTATATAGGGAATAGGGTGCCACTTGGGATGCATCCACAGACTCAGTCAAAAGCCAAGTCTGATAGAATAAACGTTTAAGCTGTTCTACTGTTGCACGTGTCATTAGATATGAATTCACAAGATAATTGAACGTCTGTTTGTATGGATGTAAAGAAACAAAACAACAACGATGGTGCAACTCTTGTTATTTTTCTCCAGTCTCTGAAGTACTCCTTTCAGACCAAGGACCGGTTGTGCTTTGTCATGGAGTATGTGAACGGAGGAGAGGTAAGAGATGCCTGTGCTACCTGAGATACCTGGGGAAAGATTAGCACATTTCTTTTACAGACATTGTCGGTGTGTTGATGAGGATTCCCTGAGACAGATGCACCTTCTTCTTCCACCATACAGAATTCTTTCCAGGAGCCAAAATAATTATTTCCAGGGAACGTCTCAGATTAGGATTGCTGATCTAGGATCAAGTCCCCCTCCTATTCATTCTGATTTAAAATGCAAAACTGATCATAGATCAGCACTCCTACTCTGAGACAATTTGTGAATACGGGCCCATAACATGTTTTTTAGAGAGCTATTAGTGAATGGAACTATACCTTTTTATATGTAGATGTGTAAATACATATTTGAATTTAACATAGCTTTTTTTACCATTTATTCCTATCTTTCCCGTTTTTCCTCGCAGTTGTTTTTCCATTTGTCAAGAGAGCGAGTGTTTTCCGAGGACCGCACGCGATTCTACGGAGCTGAGATCGTCTCCGCTTTAGAYTACCTTCACTCTGCCAAGATAGTGTACCGCGATCTGAAGGTACATTCTTTCATATTAGCCAAGCTGTTGGACAGTCATCGCTATATCTATCATAACACCATGTGTAGACTTCTCTTAGAAGCGAATCCTTACTTCCAATCCTAACTAAGTCCAATGGGAGACTAAGTGACTTAAAACATATACTATTTTGACTTAAAACATATAAAAAGCGCATGCTGTTGAGGATGGATATATTATAGGGGCGTATATTCAACATATAACATGATATTTATTCTCATTGGCAGTTGGAGAACTTGATGCTGGATAAAGATGGGCACGTCAAGATCACGGACTTCGGCCTCTGCAAAGAGGGCATCACCGACACAGCCACCATGAAGACCTTCTGCGGCACGCCAGAGTACCTGGCTCCAGAGGTCAGCGCTCACACTGATGTACACTACACTACCCAGAATGCCATGTTGTGAGATCTATCCAGGTTTTCTTATGGGAGGAAATATTCTAGGTATCTAATATACTAACCACATCAGTGTACTGAGTAAAGCAGAGATCTACTGGCAAGAGACAAAAGCCCTTGCACGAAAAAGAGTGAGGTGTAGAGAAGAACGGTATGAATGCGGTATGCTCCCAAGGGGGCCCCAGTGGCGGACGCCCTATGCTCCCAAGGGGGCCCCAGTGGCGGACGCCCTATGCTCCCAAGGGGGCCCCGTGGCGACCTCCATGCCCAAGGGGCCCAAGTGGCGACCCCTATGCCCCAGGGGGCCCCAGTGGCGGACGCCCTATGCCTCCCAAGGGGGCCCCAGTGGCGGACGCCCTATGCTCCAAGGGGCCCCAGTGGCGGACTGCCTATGCTCCCAAGGGGCCCCAGTGGCGGACGCCCTATGCTCCAGGGCCCCAGTGGCGGACGCCCTATGCTCCCAAGGGGGCCCCAGTGGCGGACGCCTATGCTCCCCAGGGGGCCCCAGTGGCGGACGCCCTATGCTCCCAAGGGGCCCCAGTGGCGGCGCCCTATGCTCCCAAGGGGGCCCCAGTGGCGACTGCTAGCCTCCCAAGGGGGCCCCAGTGGCGGACGCCCTATGCTCCCAACAAGGGGGCCAAGAAGATACAGTCAGGTCACATACTAATAAAATCTAATGTTATTGGTCACGTACACATTTTACAAATGTTATCGCAGGTGCAGTGAAATGCTTATGTTCCTAACTCCATCAGTGTAGTAATACCTAACAATACACAGAAATMCACAAAATAAAGAGGAAATATCAGAACGAGCAATGTCAGTCCAAAATATATATGTATATGGTGGTGTGTATAGACATTATGGACAATAAATACGCAGTAGTTATATAGGATGAGSCTTGACTAGAATTAGAGGTCGACTGATTATGATTTTTCAATATACCGATTATTGGAGGACCAAAAAAAGCAGGTGCCGATTTTTATTTATTTATACACTGCTCAAAAAAATAAAGGGAACACTAAAATAACACATCCTAGATCTGAATGAATGAACTATTCTTATTAAATACATTTTTCTTTACATAGTTGARTGTGCTGACAACAAAATCACACAAAAATTATCAATGGAAATCAAATTTATCAACCCATGGAGGTCTGGATTTGGAGTCACACTCAAAATTAAAGTGGAAAACCACACTACAGGTTGATCCAACTTTGATGTAATGTCCTTAAAAACAAGTCAAAATGAGGCTCAGTAGTGTGTGTGGCCTCCACGTGCCTGTATGACCTCCCTACAACGCCTGGGCATGCTCCTGATGAGGTGGCGGATGGTCTCCTGAGGGATCTCCTCCCAGACCTGGACTAAAGCATCCGCCAACTCCTGGACATCTGTGGTGCAACGTGGCGTTGGTGGATGGAGCGAGACATGATGCTCCAGTGTGCTCAATTGGATTCAGGTCTGGGGAACGGCGGCGTCCATAGCATCAATGCCTTCCTCTTTGCAGGAACTGCTGACACACTCCAGCCACATGAGGTCTAGCATTGTCTTGCATTAGGAGGAACCAGGGCCAACGCCACCAGCATATGGTTCACAAGGGGTCTGAGGATCTCATCTCGGTACCTAATGCAGTCAGGCTACCTCTGGCGAGCCCATGGAGGGCTGTGCGGCCCCCCAGAAATGCCACCCCACACCATGACTGACCACCGCCAAACCGGTCATGCTGGAGGATGTTGCAGGCAGCAGAACGTTCTCCACGGCGTCTCCAGACTGTCACGTCTGTCACATGTGCTCAAGTGGAACCTGCTTTCATCTGTGAAGAGCACAGGGCGCAGTGGGGAATTTGCCAATCTTGGTGTTCTCTGGCAAATGCCAAACGTCCTGCACGGTGTTGGGCTGTAAGCACAACCCCACCTGTGGACGTCGGGCCCTCATACCACCCTCATGGAGTCTGTTTCTGACCGTTTGAGCAGACACATGCACATTTGTGGCTGCTGGAGGTCATTTGGCAGGGCTCTGGCAGTGCTCCTCCTGCTCCTTCTTGCACAAAGGGGAGGTAGCGGTCCTGCTGCTGGGTTGTTGCCTCCTACGGCCTCCTCCACGTCTCCTGATGTACTGGCCTGTCTCCTGGTAGCGCCTCCATGCTCTGGACACTACGCTGACAGACACAGCAAACCTTCTTGCCACAGCCTCGCATTGAGTGCCATCCTGGATGAGCTGCACTACCTGAGCCACTTGTGTGGGTTGTAGACTCCGTCTCATGCTACCACTAGAGTGAAAGCACCGCCAGCCATTCCAAAGTGACCAAAACATCAGCCAGGAAGCATAGGAACTGAGAAGTGGTCTGTGGTCACCACCTGCAGAACCACTCCTTTATTGGGGGTGTCTTGCTAATTGCCTATAATTTCCACCTGTTGTCTATTCCATTTGCACAACAGAATGTGCTTCCTAAGTGGACAGTTTGATTTCACAGAGGTGTGATTGACTTGGAGTTACATTGTGTTGTTTAAGTGTTCCCTTTATTTTTTTGAGCAGTGTATATATATATATTATTTATTTATTTGTAATAATGACAATTACAACAATACTGAATGAACAATGAACACTTTTATTTTAACTTAATATAATACATAAATAAATACATTTAATCTCAAATAATGAAACATGTTCAATTTGGTTTAAATAATGCAAAAAAACAGTGTTGGACAAGAAAGTAAAAGTGCGGTATGTGCCATGTAAAAAAGCTAAAGGGTTAAGTTACTAGTTCAGAACATGAGAACATATGCTAAAAGGAACCACCAGCTTTCATGGGTCTTCAATGTTGTCAGTTAARAAGTTTTAGGTTGTGGTGCAAAAAGCAGAGCTTGTCTGCATGGTCCCCTGTCAGTCTGCTCCTCCACTTCTCATAAATGATCCCCACTTCACTGAACACTCTCTAGMTTGGGACCGAAGAAGGTGGGGGACTGAGAAACTTCTTTGGCAACGGAGCGAGTGATTGAAGTCTGTCCTCATTCTGCTTCCACCACTCAAAAGGCAAGCCGCTCTTTCTGTCCATGACAGGCTCTGTGWGTTAACACTCCAACTCAATTTCAAAACTTCATCCCTGCCCTCTTAGCTTCCGAGGATTCTAGCGTAGAGGCTGTCCACCAGACTGGATGGCTGATCTACCCGGATTCTGCCTTTTTGCGCCTGGATCTGGGTCCTCCTCTTAACTCGTCCCATCTGCTGTGGCTATGGGATTTGGTTTCCTTCGTAGGTCAGACTCCTCCCTCAGCCACAGTTTCCAGCACCAGGCACTTTGTCTCCTTGGCCTTGGAGWACCTCCTTGTCAGACTGTCCAACATGGTCTTCCGTAAAGTTTTGATGCCTTGAGTAGAAGAACCCTCCTGCTGTAGCATCAGCTTCAGCACCGACACACTGGGGATGATGCATGCGGCTGTAAAGTTGGAGTGGCTCATCTCAGTGTCACCTCCTCCATAGGTGTCAGAGTCTCAATTAGGTTTGAGACAATGTCCCACTGTGCAGCAGACAAACTGCTGATGTGTCCGTATTCACCTGCATACACATTCAGTGCACGCCTCTGTTCAAACATCCTCTGCAACATGTGTAGTGTTGAGTTCCAGCGAGTTTGAACTGCTTGCATGATGCTGTGTTTGGGAAGGCCAAGCTCTTCCTGAATGGCCCTCAGCCTCTGTTTGGCCAGTACAKAGTGRTCAAAGTGAGTTGCATAGCTCTTCAACATGGAAATAAAGTCTAGCACAGCTCTCTGACTGGATAGGCCATCATTGATTACAAGCTGTAGGGTGTGTGCACTGCAGCTGAAGTCTGGAAGCTCTGCCAGTCTCATACCTTTCACCATGTTTGCTCCACTGTCCCTGAGGACCAGCACTACACGTTCTGTGTGTATTTCCCAGTATTCCAACATGGTCAAAAACATCTSTCTGACGTAGTTTCCTGTGTGTGATCCAGTCATAGTCTTGACATTCAGCACAACCTGCTTTCTTGTCCAGACCTTGTCAATGAAATGTCCAGTAAGGCTCATCAGGGACTCTGTAGTGCCTGACCAGCAGTTAGTTGTGAATGTCATGTGTGGAGCGTTCACTGGTGCCACCAGATTYTTCACTTTCATCACAACTCTTTAATGGGTTTTATCTAGCATTTCTGATCAAAATAATGTTTCWTCTTTGATCCTGGGTAATCCTCAATAATTGCTTCATCTTCCTGGTCCTTGGGTCTTTGTCCTGCCATTATGCTTTTTTTATTAAAAAGCTGTACGATTTTAGCCTGCGTTGTCTGTCTGTGACTTGTCTGTATCACTTTTTCCTTGTGAAGAATTTGYGTTTGTTTTTTTCAACATTTGCTTCCTTATGGGCTTTTGGATGGGTTTTCTTAAGGTGATTCCTTATGGGAATTTGGATGGGTGTTCTTAAGGTGATTCCACAGGTTGGTGGCATTTTTTGATTTAGCCATTGCTGACCCCATGCTTACATCTTCATCACATCATGCTTTCCCTGGTGCCAATTCAATGTAATAGTCCCACACTGGTGCTCTGCTTTTCTCTGCCATCTGTAAAATTAATATAATYGTGTACACATACACACAGAGCTCTCTGAAGTGACAATGATACTGAAGAGTCTGCTTAGGAGACACAAATACTCTCAACTGTTTGAATAATAAAAATAGAGTTTAAGTTACCTGTGATGAATGTTGAAAACAAAAACTGTAATTTCTATATGCAGGAAATCCTACTTTAATAATGGGCATGGTAAGAATTCMTATTTTAATAATGGGCATGGTAAGAATTGACTACCAAAGTGTGAGTCATAATCCCCATGACACCTTCCAGCAAAATCTGAAAAGCGGTTCCTTCATTCATTTATTCCATAGGATATTTTTAGATTGAGTTCAAATAAGGTCTATGTTTCGTGTAGGCTTACACCACCAWGCCAATTTGATAACTGTGTAGCTATCCATAGGACAAGGTAACTCTGATAAATAAACGTCTGTCAACGTCAACTGCGTTTATTTTCAGCAAACTTAATTAAGCAATAAGGTACAGGGGTGTGTGGTATATGGCCAATATTACCACGGCTAAGGGCTGTTCTTAAGCACAACGCAATGCAGAGTGCCTGGATTCAGCCCTTAGCAATGGTATATTGGCCATACAACCACAAACCCCCGAGGTGCCTTATTGCTAAACTCAGCAAAAAAAGAAACGTCCTCTCACTGTCAACTGGGTTTATTTTCAGCAAACTTAGCATGTGTAAATATTTGTATGAACATAAGAWTCAACAACTGAGACATAAACTGAACAAGTTCCACAGACATGTGACTAATAGAAATGGAATAATGTGTCCCTGAACAAAGGGGGGGTCAAAATCAAAAGTAATAGTCAGTATCTGGTGTGGCCACCAGCTGCATTAAGTACTGCAGTGCATCTCCTCCTCATGGACTGCACCAGATTTGCTAGTTCTTGCTGTGAGATGTTACCCCACTCTTCCACCAAGGCACCTGCAAGCCCTCACCCTCCGATCCAACAGGTCCCAGACGTGCTCAATGGGATTGAGATCCGGGCTCTTCGCTGGCCATGGCAGAACACTAACATTCCTGTCTTGCAGGAAAGCACGCACAGAACGAGCAGTATGGCTGGTGGTATTGTCATGCTGSAGGGTCATGTCAGGATGAGCCTGCAGGAAGGGTACCACATGATGGAGGAGGATGTCTTCCCTGTAACGCACAGCATTGAGATTGCCTGCAATGATAACAAGCTCAGTCCAATGATTCTCTGACACACCGCCCCAGACCATGACGGACCCTCCACCTCCAAATCAATCCCGCGCCAGAGTACAGGCCTCGGTGTAACGCTCATTCCTTCGACGATAAACGTGAATCCGACCATCACCCCTGGTGAGACAAAACCGCGACTCGTTAGTGACGAGCACTTTTTGCCAGTCCTGTCTGGTCCAGCGACGGTGGGTTTGTGCCCATAGGCGACGTTGTTGCCGGTGATGTCTGGTGAGGACCTGCCTTACAACAGGCCTACAAGCCCTCAGTCCAGCCTCTCTCAGCCTATTGCGGGACAGTCTGAGCATTGACGGAGGGATTGTGCGTTCCTGGTGTAACTCGGGCAGTTGTTGCCATCCTGTACCTGTCCCGCAGGTGTGATGTTCGGATGTACCGATCCTGTGCAGGTGTTACACGTGGTCTGCCACTGCGAGGACAATCAGCTGTCCGTCCTGTCTCCCTGTAGCGCTGTCTTAGGCGTCTCACAGTACGGACATTGCAATTTATTTCCCTGGTCACATCTGCAGTCCTCATGCGTCCTTGCAGCATGCCTAAGACACGTTCAAGCAAATGAGCAGGGACCCTGGGCATCTTTCTTTTGGTGTTTTTCAGAGTCAGTATATAGGCCTCTTTAGTGTCCTAAGTTTTGATAACTGTGACCTTAATTGCCTACCGTCTGTAAGCTGTTAGTATCTTAACGACCGTTCCACAGGTGTTTGTTCATTAATTGTTTATGGTTAGTTTAACAAGCATGGGAAACATGCTTTACAATGAAGATCTGTAAAGTTATTTGGAATTTTACGAAATATCTCTGAAAGACAGGGTCCTGAAAAAGGGATGTTACTTTTTTTGCTGAGTTTATAAGCACTTTATTTTTTGTAGAGTTGATTTATGAAAATATGTTGACAAACGTTACCTTATCCTAGTGAGATTTACATGAGTATCAAAACGTTGAGGCGGTTTAAGCCTGCACGAAACAGACCTTATTTGAAGTAGATCAAGATATGGAAGACATGAAAGGTAAAATAACGAAGGAACCCCTTTCAAGTTCAGCCGCAAGTTATTATAGGAATTATGGCGTGTCGACTATTTCTCTCTATACCATTTGTATCTCATTTACCTTTGACTATTGGATGTTTTTATAGGCACTATAGTATTGCCAGCCTAATCTCGGGAGTTGATAGGCTTGAAGTAATTAACAGCGCTGTGCTTCAAGCATTGCGAAGAGCTGCTGGCAAACGCAGGAAAGTGCTGTTTGAATGAATGCTTACGAGCCTGCTACTGCCTACCACCGCTCAGTCAGACTGCTCTATCAAATCATAGACTTAATTATAATATAATAAACACACAGAAATACGAGACTAATGTCATTAATACGGTCAAATATGGAAACTTTAATTTCGAAAACAAAATGTTTATTCTTTCAGTGAAATACGGAACCGTTACGTATTTTATCGAACGGGTGGCAACCCTCAGTCTAAATATTGCTGTTACATTGCACAACCTTCAATACTATGTCATAATTATGTAAAATTCTGGCAAATTAGTTCGCAACGAGCCAGGCGGCCCTAACTGTTGCATATAGCCTGACTGCGTGCAATGAACGCAAGAGAAGTGACACAATTTCCCTAGTTAATATTGGCTGCTAACATTAATTTATTTTAACTAAATATGCAGGTTTAAAAAAATATACTTCTGTGTATTGATTTTAAGAAAGGCATAGATGTTTATGGTTAGGTACATTTGTGCAACGGTTTTGCTTTTGTTAAATCATCACCCGTTTGGCGAAATAGGCTGTGATTCGATGATAAATTAACCAGTACCGCATTGATTATATGCAACGCTGGACAAGCTTGTTAACCTAGTAATATCATTAACCATGTGTAGTTAACTAGTGATTATGTGAAGATTGATTGTTTTTTATAAGATAAGTTTAATGCTAGCTAGCAACTTACATTGGCTCCTTGCTGCACTCGCGTAACAGGTGGTCAGCCTGCCACGCAGTTTCCTCGTGGAATGCAATGTAATCTGCATCCAAAAAAACGTAACTTGAAATCGGCCCTAATTAATCGGCATTGCCGATTTTTAAATCGGTCAAAATTGAATACAGTATATACATATGAAGTGGGTAAAACTTACTTTATTATATCATGATGTCCCTATGCTAGGTGCTGGAGGACAATGACTACGGCCGGGCGGTGGACTGGTGGGGTCTGGGCGTGGTCATGTATGAGATGATGTGCGGCCGGCTGCCCTTCTACAACCAGGACCACGAGAAGCTGTTTGAGCTGATCCTCATGGAGGAGATCAAGTTTCCACGCACGCTCTCCTCCGACTCCAAGTCCCTGCTCTCCGGCCTGCTCATCAAGGACCCCAACAAACGGTACAGAGAGATAGAAACAGACACTCGGGCACACACACAGACAGACATGCATGCATTGAAGCAAGAGAGATGTACACACAGAGGCACAGGTACGCAGACAGACAGACGAACGAACACACACACACACACACACACCAAGGCTCCAGTGGGGGATTATACGAAGCTGGGTCAGTGATCAGCCAACAAACTCTGCCAAATAGTTTTGACCACAACACATTTCCTACTTCGTAACAGAGCAACTTGAAGTGGGTTATTGATTCATGACTCATGCTAATCAGCCCTCAACTGTAACTTCCCATCATTTAGTCTTTTTTGTATCGGAGTTACTGGCTCACTCATTGATCCTGCTTTATGAAATATTATCTCATCGCAATTTTTCATTTGTTTATTGCTCTGCTACAAAGCCGTTTTGTCACTAAAAGCTTGAGAGGCAGCTAGGTTAGTGGTAAACTCAAGGGAGAACGTTCTCTCATTCACCCCTTGATGTTATTCCAGGATTTGCACCTAGCTCATGTTGTCTTGTTTCTCGACAGGCTTTCTAGAAAGTGTTCACATTTGTACTTTTCTTTATTTACGACAGACTCGGTGGCGGTCCAGACGATGCGAAGGAGATAATGCGCCACAGTTTCTTTGTGGCTGTAGACTGGCAAGACGTCTACGACAAAAAGGTGAGTTTCCTCTTCTACACCTGATCACTTACGTGTACGATTTCATTAAACCAGTTCTCTGCCCTCCCACCGACTTCTGAATAAATTCGGAATATTCCACGCAGGTGAAAATGACTAGCATTTTTCCAGTCAAATATGCAAATATTGACGTCACACACAAGCCACGGACATCAGTGTGTCACATGTCACTGTGGTCCTGTGTGGCTCAGTTGATAAAGCATGATGTCAAGATCTTGGGTTTGACTCCTAAGGCCACCGATACAGTAGTTTGTGCATACATTTTTGTAAGTGGCTTTGGATAAAAGCGTCTGCTAAATGGCATATCAATTATATATTACATGTGACAACGGTGTCCCCTCTCTCTCCCCTACAGTTGGTCCCCCCCTTCATGCCACAGGTCTCGTCAGAGACAGACACCCGGTATTTCGATGAGGAGTTCACGGCACAGACGATCACCATCACTCCCCCGGAAAAATGTAAGTGTCCATCGGATCCCTCTGCACGGTTCGGCCCACTTCTTTGGAATAGGGGTTTCCTGCCATAGACTCTGCCATAGGATGATTAGTCTGTTGAATTGTTGGGGGTGCTGTGGTACTGGCTTTTATTTAGTGATTATTCTAAGGTAACACTGTTACTCAAGTGCCCCTAAGTTTTTTAAATTTTTTTTTTTAAATTTAACCTTTATTTAACAAGGTAGGCTAGCTGAGAACAAGTTCTCATTTACAACTGCGACCTGGCCAAGATAAAGCAAAGCAGTTCGACACGTACAACAACACAGAGTTATACATGGAATAAACAAACATACAGTAGGAAAAAGTCTGTATACAGTGTATACAAATGAGGTAGGATAAAGGAGGTAAGGCAATAAATAGGCCATGGTGGCGAAGTAATTACAATACAGCAATTAAACACTGGAATGGTAGATGTGCAGAAGATGAATGTGCAAGTAGAGATACTGGGGTGCAAAGGAGCAAGATAAATGAATACATACAGTATGGGGATGAGGTAGTTGGATGGGCTATGTGCAGTGATCTGTGAGCTGCTCTGACAGCTAGTGCTTAAAGCTAGTGAGGGAGATATGAGTCTCCAGCTTCAGTGATTTTTGCAGTTCGTTCCAGTCATTGGCAGCTGAGAACTGGAAGGAAAGGCGGCCAAAGGAAGAATTGGCTTTGGGGGTGACAAGTGAAATATACCTGCGGGTGCTACGGGTGGGTGCTGCTATTGTGACCAGTGAGCTGAGATAAGGTGGGGCTTTACCTAGCAGAGACTTGTCGATGACCTGGAGCCAGTGGGTTTGGCGACGAGTATGAAGCGAGGGCCAGCCAACGAGAGCGTACAGGTCGCAGTGGTGGGTAGTATATGGGGCTTTGGTGACAAAACGGATGGCACTGTGATAGACTGCATCCAATTTGTTGAGTAGAGTGTTGGAGGCTATTTTGTAAATGACATCGCCAAAGTCGAGGATCGGTAGGATGGTCAGTTTAACGAGGGTATGTTTGGCAGCATGAGTGAAGGAGGCTTTGTTGCGAAATAGGAAGCCGATTCTAGATTTAATTTTGGATTGGAGATGTTTAATGTGAGTCTGGAAGGAGAGTTTACAGTCTAACCAGACACCTAGGTACTTGTAGTTGTCCACATATTCTAAGTCAGAACTGTCCAGAGTAGTGTTGCTGGACGGGCGGGCAGGTGCCGGCAGCGATCGGTTGAAGAGCAAGCATTTAGTTTTACTTGTATTTAAGAGCAGTTGGAGGCCACGGAAGGAGAGTTGTATGGCATTGAAGCTCGTCTGGAGGTTAGTTAACACAGCGTCCAAAGAAGGGCCAGAGGTATACAGAATGGTGTCGTCTGCGTAGAGGTGGATCAGAGAATCACCAGCAGCAAGAGCGACATCATTGATGTATACAGAGAAGAGTCGTGCCGAGATTTGAACCCGGTGGTACCCCCATAGAGACTGCCAGAGGTCCGGACAACAGGCCCTCCGATTTGACACACTGAACTCTGTCTGAGAAGTAGTTGGTGAACCAGGCGAGGCAATCATTTGAGAAACCAAGGCTGTTGAGTCTGCAGATAAGAATGTGGTGATTCACAGAGTCGAAAGCCTTGGCCAGGTCGATGAATACGGCTGCACAGTAATGTCTCTTATCGATGGCGGTTATGTAATCATTTAGGACCTTGAGCGTGGCTGAGGTGCACCCATGACCAGCTCTGAAACCAGATAGCGGAGGTACGGTGGGATGCGAAATGGTCGGTAATCTGTTTGTTACCTTGGCTTTCAAAGACCTTAGAAAGGCAGGGTAGGACAGATATAGGTCTGTAGCAGTTTGGGTCTAGAGTGTCTCCACCTTTTGAAGAGGGGGATGACCGCGGCAGCTTTCCAATCTTTGGGAATCTCAGACGATACGAAAGAGAGGTTGAACAGGCTAGTAATAGGGGTTGCAACAATTTCGGCAGATCATTTTAGAGAGGGTCCAGATTGTGTAGCCCGGCTGATTTGTAGGGGTCCAGATTTTGTAGCTCTTTCAGAACATCAGCTATCTGGATTTGGGTGAAGGAGAAATGGGGAGGCTCGGGCGAGTTGCTGTGGGGGGTGCAGGGCTGTTGACCGGGGTAGGGGTAGCCAGGTGGAAAGCATGGCCAGCCATAGAAAAATGCTTATTGAAATTCTCAATTATAGTGGATTTATCGGTGGTTACAGTGTTTCCTAGCCTCAGTGCAGTGGGCATCTGGGAGGCAGTGCTCTTATTCTCCATGGACTTTAGTGTCCCAGAACTTTTGGGAGTTTGTGCTACAGGATGCAAATTTCTGCTTGAAAAAGCTAACCTTAGCTTTCCTAACTGCCTGTGTGTATTGGTTCCTAACTTCCCTGAAAAGTTGCGTATCACGGGGGCTATTCGATGCTAATGCAGAACGCCACAGGATGTTTTTGTGCTGGTCAAGGGCAGTCAGGTCTGGAGAGAACCAAGGGCTATATCTGTTCCTGGTTCTAAATTTTTTGAATGGGGCATGCTTATTTAAGATGGTGAGGCACTTTTAAAGAATAACCAGGCATCTTCTACTGACGGGATGAGGTCAATATCCTTCCAGGATACCCGGGCCAGGTCGATTAGAAAGGACTGCTCGCTGAAGTGTTTTAGGGAGCGTTTGACAGTGATGAGGGGTGGTCGTTTGACCGCAGACCCAATACGGATGCAGGCAATGAGGCAGTGATCGCTGAGATCTTGGTTGAAAACAGCAGAGGTGTATTTGGAGGGTAGGTTGGTTAGGATGATATCAATGAGGGTGCCTGTGTTTACAGATTTGGGGTTGTACCTGGTGGGTTCATTGATAATTTGTGTGAGATTGAGGGCATCAAGCTTAGATTGTAGGATGCCTGGGATGTTAAGCATGTCCCAGTTTAGGTCACCTAGCAGCAATGGCTCTGAAGATAGATGGGGGGCAATCAATTCACATATGGTGTCCAGGGCACAGCTGGGGGCGGTGTAAAGCAAGCGGCAACGGTGAGAGACTTAAGTAATGACACTTAACTCATGCAGGTTACAACACCCTTATAACTTCATTCATTAAGTTTGTTATTGAGCCCAGACTTACCTGTCTTTCTCCCTCCCCTCTCTCGCTGTCTCTTTCTACAGACGATGAAGACGGGATGGGTGAGGGTGACAGCGAACGGAGGCCTCATTTCCCACAATTCTCGTATTCGGCCAGCGGACGAGAGTGAAGGTCATTGCCAGCCAGCCAGTATTGCCCCCCTCCCCCGTCGTGCGGCCGTTTCGAGGAAAACACGTAGCCATTTTAGGAAAAGTCTCCCCTCTTTTCTCCTTCTCTGTATTCGAGTGCAGACTGGGAGAAGTTGTCTTTTAAGGGACTATAAAAGGGGTTTTGCACAGTGGGATAGACTCAAGCTGGTCTCTCCACACAAAAAAAGTATCTTACATTTTCAACGCTATATACTGCAGAAGGCAATGTTTTTGTTATTTATTTTTATCCGTCAATATTAGGTTGTCGACCTGTTACGTTCTTTGTCTTTTATTTTTATTTTATTTAGAAATTTTTTGCACTTGGTTTGGAAGAGCCGTTCTAGGGAACAAAACCAAAAATGTTGCCTTATGTGTGCAGATGTTTCGTATCATACAGACAGGGTTTAGGTCGGGGGGCTTGTGGTTCATTCAAACAATTATTTTTCTCATATACAATGCCATGGCGGTGCACATTCTACAATCCCATGGCAACGAGAGTCACTATCTGCTAAAAACCACAAAAAAGACAGAACTGACAGTTTCTTTCATTCCAATTTCATTGTCACAGTGTTATTTTTTTTCATCCTTTTTGACCTTTCATTTTCAGCCAGAGATTTCTACTTGGTTATTGTTTGACAGAAACACTAAACTGCCAGATACTGCACGGTTCACTCAGGCAACACAGAGCACAACCGCATTCAACTCAGCTACCAGTTTAGCTTTACACACCCATCAGGGAAAAGCTACTATRAATATACAAGCCTTTTTTGCRTCTTTTTCCACAGTCATTTGATTAATAACTTATTTTCATAGCTATAGAAAAAAAGTGGTATAGATGTTTACACAAGGAATGTGGCTTATACAGGTCCACCTTATGCTGTCATAACACACATGCTCACACACACACACATATACACTCTCTAACATCAGAGCCAGCTCTGAGCTCTGCTGATATGGCTTGTGACAGACTATGAAATCTGTAAAAAAAAAATAAAAAAAAATAAAAAAAAAATCTCCCCATCAATCTTCCCAAAGCGACAAGGTGGGCGGAAGGCATCAATAATCACTAACCATGTCAGGTCACAGATCACGTGAAACTGAGCCATGAATATACTTGTGTATGATGAGGACTGTGAGAATGGAGGGAGGAAAGCAGTTCCCCCACCTTTTTTGATGTACATATGCAATGCCTTTTTTTGTTCTTAGTGGCATCTTGGCCAGACATGAACTTTTGTGTGTGACTGTACTTCAAGCTTGCTGAGGAGAACCAAGACCGGAGGAAAAGGAAGACTGAGAATGATGTTTTGGGTTAAAACAACGTCAACTACAACGTTAAAGACTGACTGGACGCTCCCATTTTGTGACTGATGTCAGCGTCGCCTCGACCTGTCTTTCCAGAAGAGGTTTCCATGGAGACGGGACCCTTTTTCGCTGTCGGTCAAATAGATTGACACCCACTGTAACGTTTTCTTTTACCTGTTCAAGTGGGACCATGGTCAATTCTGCAGTGATATGTGGTTACATCAGGTTGTTACCATTCCCTTCCTTTTTTGTACCATAGTACTAGATTTATTTATGTTTGTGTCATTCTAGGCAGTGTTACCCAGTCTTGTTCAGAGTCAAAGGCACCTCTCTTTAAGCTGCTGAAGGATGATATTGTTGGATGCATTACTAAAGTCTGTTTTTTTATCCAATTGTTTTTTGGATTGTTTGCTTGTTTGTTTTCTTACCAAAACATTAGGGCAAGAAACCAATAGTGAACTTGCATTGCCGTGGTAGTATTTATTTTGAATTAAATTAAAGAATACATTTCAGGGTTTTTCATGGCGTAAATCAGTGTTTTATTTTAATCCCCCTTCTGATATTTCAATGAGTGTGTACCCTTTGGAAAGCAATACCCTAAACAATGTTCAGCAAGGGTCTCATCCAGGGTTATGTTCATTAGGAACCAAATAAAATAAAACCGGGAGGAAGAAACTACTGGCGCATTTCCACTGATATGTTTTTGGGTAAAACACTGGGGTAAATCAAATTTTCCATCTACGTGGGCTGACACCCGTGTCTCACTGGGCCATTGCTCCGACGGACCTGCTCTGACTTGGAGCCAAGGCACTGGGTACTTTTTAAGTTTGGATTTACATAAATGGTTAACTCTGAACTTTTACACCTCAAAAAGCAACAGTCTTGAATGATGCAGAGGTTTGTGATTCTGCTCGCCACAAGTCTTTAGTGTCACACACCTGATGGACAACACACTACAGCTTACATTAAAGAGATACATCAGGATTTTGGCAATGAGACCCTTTATCTACTTTCCCAKAGTCACATGAACTTGTGGAGACAATTTCTCTGTCCAATATGAAGGAAGCTAGAGGTAGTTTCACGAGAAAATGCTAACTAGCGTTACCCAGACCTTGTCATTGCGCTATCTGCTACCCATAGACCTCCAGTCATTGCGCTAACGCTAGTTAGCAATTGCGGTAGCAATGGTTAGCAACTCCCTTCAAACTGCACGCAGAGACATACAAATGGTAGCCATGAGTTCCTGTGACTCCAGGGAAGTAGATTGCCAAAATCCTCACGTTTCCCTTTAACATAAAACACTGGCGACACATTGGTGTGGGGGTAAGTCAAAATGGAAAAGCACCATACCTGGACTTGTCCAATATGAAACAAAATGTTTTGGTTTTCCGTTCCAAAAATGTTTCCATTGTGTGCACAATTGAACATGTCCCAGACCTTTATTTTGATGGGATGTACAATAGGGGAGCATTACGCTGATGGGAGACATCACATTCAAATATTTTCATTCATACAAAAAAAAGTATAGCATTTTGCCTATGGGACAATCCATAGGTAAACAATTTATTTTAAGGCTGAACAAAAACCTCTGTAAGTCAATTGAGGGAAATACACACAAAATACTGACCATATACTACCGCTATGCTCTATAAAAGGGCTGTTCAATGTCTGTCCTGGAGGGCCGAAACACTTCTGGTTTTCATCCTCTCCTAATAGGAGACTAATTCAGACTTGGGACACCAGGTGAGTGCAATTAACTTGGATTGTAGTTCTTTCTGTCAGCGGTGCCATTCACACCCAGTCCCTGCTATGGCTCTCAAAGACATGTATATCTAAGATCAGTTCAAGGCCTCAGCTCAGCGCACGTGCTGTACAGATTCAGTCATTTCAAAATCATCTGTATTGAAAGAAAAACCAAACAAATATATTGACACTCCATATCATCTAGAGATTAGTGGAACGGAGCCCAATAGGTGGAGGTATGGCCCATCAGAAAGAACTAGGGCTCCTTTTGGCATCCTCAACAGCATCAGTGAGACGAGGCTCACTCTGGGATGGAGGGTGGCCAGTCCACATCTACAGACTGCGGAACGCACAGTGAGAGAAAGACTAAACTCATCAGAATCCTTTTGATTCACCTGCATGTTCAATCATAGTCCAGCAATTTTCTATATTTGTTTCCTTAGCTTGAAAGCACAGGACTGATTTCAAGGTAAGGAAACAAATATCGAAATATGCTTAACTATCCCTTTAAATATGAATGAACTTTAGAACTGTCTCGCTATTTTTTATACAATAATCACTGTGCACAGTGTCTTCTTTTAATATCCCACAAAAAGGTAGATACATTTGTCAACTTTAAAAAAAAATACCCACATCAAYGTCCAGCTCTAGGATATCAGTCTCAGTCTTCAGCAGATCACACAGATTGGGCTTGGTGCGACCAAAGTCTCCGTGGACAAACTCCTTGATGTAACTGGGAACAGTTAAGGTACTGACATTGGGTGAGTCGTTCATGATAAAAAAAGAAAATTTATTAATTTGTTATTGTGTGTGTGTAGAAGTATATCACTGTGAATGTCTCTCAACCTTAATATCTCCCTTTGTGTKTGGGTTTGTGTATGACTATTCGTGTATCTCACTATTTTGCTTCTCTCTGTATAAAGGATAGGTCCCTGCCTGCGTGCGCAGCTTCAGGTGGAAGTGATGCGTGTCCAGGAAGCATGTACTCATGGTGTGGATGACGCGCTCCCTGACGGCCAGCGGCCTGCGATGCAACACTCTTAGTGGCGTCTTCTGAGCTAGCTTCAACTCCTATATGACCAAGCCAAAGATTATCAACACATAACGTAGGTAGGCAGAACTTTATTTTAAGGTACTGTTTACACTGAATGAGCAAACCAAAGATTATAACACACATACCATAAAATAAACTACAACCAAGATGTTTAACCACTGTGATTTTATATTATTTTTGAAAATAATGCCATTTAAAGATAGCATTGAACACTCACCTTGGTTTCCTCTAAGAACGTGATGTCGTCTTTGTCGATAGCTTTCTGGGTCCATATGAGGGCGGTGTACGACTTGGTCTTGTCCTCCTCACCCTCCTTCATGTGGCCCATAGCATCTCTACACACACACACACAGAGTATGACCTGTCAGCATCATTCTTAGGTCTCTGGACAGAAGTGAGACACATTTCTCTACTGCGTTGCTCACCTGCTTACAATCTGTAGATCTCGTACTCTGATTTTGTCTGAGGACTGGTTGATGGTCTGTGAGAAGAAAAGATATGCTTTGGTCAATTCCTGTGTGTGTGACCCTGCAGAGACGCTGTGTGTGTGTACCTCCTGCAGCTGTCGGACCTCTGCCTTATTGAACCTGGCTCTGTGAGGATTTAGCAGCTCCAGTGCAAACGGACGACCTGCGAATGGGGATAGAGACACCTCCTTACACCTCACATTGACGGAAACAAGGGCTGGGGATGTGTAAACATACATGTATGTTGTGTGTCTGACCATTTCCAAGCGTACGCACATCCACGTCCTCCCTTCCTGAGGAGGAGAAATTAAACCCTGCAAAGACCAGAGGGGAAAAGAGGAGAAAGACATTACTTGAAATACCAGACTCATTCACCAGTGTATTCTTTTGGATTTGTCTTTCTCATTGACTTAGATAGACATTGGATCATTGCATCTGCCCCATTATGGCATGTGTGAGAGCATGGGCAGCGCCATTTAGGCAATCTCTTTTGAATTAGTACATTTTCTTCTTCTACTACTTCTATGAATTGACAAAAGAACCGAAAGGGTGCATACTGCTACCTGCAGTGTGTTTGAACAGGTATGAAGCCAAGGTTGCCGATTTCCTGCCACCTGAACTTATGGCATGTTTGCTCACGAGTATAAWTCATTGGCTGATTCCTCCTGATGACCTGGATGGAATCATATGATTCTTCATTAACCCATAGGAAGTCTCACCCAGTTGACTACTTCAAAATTGTGAAAGTCCTCAATGGTGCTGCCCATGCTAAAACAGGCTTTTGGGCCCTCTATCTATCTCTATGGTCTGTCTATCCCAAGGTAATAATGTGTAGAGCCTGAGGTTCAGTAGGGATAAAACATTTAGAAACAGAGCGAAACGAGGAGGTTCTACCTGAACTCATCCAATAAGAACACAGATTTTTGTTTCCCATTGCTACAGTGTGCTCTTCTGAACACCACCCAGTATACGCTCACCCTCAGCCCGGAAAGACGAGAGGGGTGCGGCGATTAGCTCCTCCACCGAGGACTCCATCCTCTCCGTCAATCACCCAGGGGGTCTGGGGCAGGGTGCGGGAGAACTTGTTGTACCTCCCTAAAAACACAGGGACAAACATAAAGGAGTCAATTCAAACCCTTAAAACAACTCTTCAATATTGGATTGTAAATAACTGTAAAATCCCAAGGCATGAAGGGTTAATCCTAACTTTTCCTTAAGTCAACGGAGGACTAAGTGAAAATTTGACTTAACTAAGAGGATGTTAGGATTCGCCCCCAACTGAATACATTCCCGAAGTGAAATGACCCCACTCTTGATAATCTCAAAGCCCTCCTTTGGTTCAAATCATCCAAAAGGGATGTCGTAAACAACCTTACCCGCCACAAATACAGAAACGTGAAGACACTGGACCTCTTGAGCGATGCATTTCCTCGCTGGCTGTGTAGGGGGACAGGGGAACTTTCTAGAGAGAGAAAATAAATATCATGAAGCAATACATGCAGTTAGATTGTCCGTTTTCTCAAAAGAGTGAAGACAGAGAAACAGAAGAAGAAGAAAAAAAGCGAGAATAACATGACCACCTACTTTAGAAACTTCTCATCGGAAACCTTCTCGAGGCCTTTGACCACGGCCATTTTAGTGAAGACATTCTGTTGTGAGAGATCTACTAGAGATCAGAGAAAGGACAGTAACACCGAGAGACATGGAACGACAAAGAATGAGCAGCATGTCGCCATTGGTAACAAAAATGCAATTGGACAAAAACATTTATGGAACTTATCAAAACCATTTATACCAACGACCCATTTTGTTCAAATGTCACGTGACATGGCTCCAATTGGCTTTTTCACTCACCTGTTTGTTCTTAGTTGGTCTGAAGCAGTCTGAACAGATGCCAGCCCTGATTGCAAGAATAAAGCAGAGAAGTAGAAAGTAGTTTTATAAAAATGATACATTACATTCAATATTACATGTATTTTGCTAGTACTCCATGCCTTTGCACCTATAAAATCTATCCATCAATCTGTCAGTCAATCAGTCCTTCCGCACATCCATCCATCCATCTGGCTGTCTAGTCAATCTATTCATCTTGTCTATACCCTGAGGAGGAGTGTGCTTGGAGGACTTACAGGAAGTGGCAGTCTGAGTCCGACTCTGGAYGTGTGAACCCCACGCCCACCTCAAACTGTTCAGTTTGTCGACTGATCTGTGGGATAAAGAGGAAAATAAAATGGGAATAAACAAAAAAAAATAAAGCAATCAAGAATAAAAATACTTTTCAAGAATGAATAGAATTTTGTCACTTACATTTGATCTATTTTCCTTCATTTTACCAGGGTAAATTTACTAAGAGAACACTTCTCACATTACTAGCCTGAGTGCAGGTCTGTTTGTGCCGCCATGTCAACTCCCGGTCATGTTTTTTTTGTCAATGATAGCAATTGACTTGACAAGGCCACAAACAGATCTGGAACCAGGCTAGCTCATTACAGGTTATTGCTATAGATACAAGTAGTGCCTTGTACAGTAACTGTATGACAAGTATTTTTCAACAGTGGTGTCCGACCCATCAGCATGTGAGGCTACTGGATGGCTACTTCCGGGTCACTGGTCACTGACCTTGGTAACCACAGGTACGCCACCAAGCTCTTTGGACATYAGACCCTGCATGGTCCACTTGAAGGCCTCCTTCACCTGGATGACATCATCCTTATCGAGGCATATAGACTTCTCCCTGTTTGGTAACAAATTCAACGTAATTCAAGTATTAAAAACCCCTAAGGTAGATATCTGCGCCCTCGYGGAAATCTAATTAGCATAATACAAACATCCCCATAAAAGTCAGTTTCATCTAGAGAGTTTTTTTGTAGCATTGGATGCGTCTCGATCCACCGCTTCTGCGGTGAAAGGTGACAGAACTAGAGCTGTGTTTGTCACACCATGAGACTTAGGTCTTCTCACAAAATWGTCTGAACGGTKTATTACTCTATGGAAAGATGAGACTCTCACGAACACGATGGTGTTCTCCGTTTTTCTCTACGACCCCCCCCACAAGYGTCTTGGGACTCGTCTGAAGTCGTTACAGCAACTTCTGTCTGTAGCGTCCGAACAGTTGGAGTTACACACTAATATGGGCGAGACTCACGAACACGTACATGTCGGTTGTTTTGCTCTAGGATGTCCACAGGCCTCACAAGACTTGTCTGAAGGTCCCCTGTACAATTTGAAAAAAATGAATGGAAGTAAACACTACCGTTCAAAAGTTTGGGGTCACTTAGAAATGTCCTTGCACATTTTTTTGTCCATTAAAATAACATCAAATTGGTCAGAAGGCAGAGTTGCAAAGAAAACGCCATATCTCAGACTGGCCAATAAAAATAAAAGACTAAGATGGGCAAAAGAATACAGACACTGKACAGAGGAACTCTGCCTAGAAGGCCAGCATCCTGGAGTCGCCTCTTTACTGTTGACGTTGAGACTGGTGTTTTGCGGGTACTATTTAATGAAGCTGCCAGTTGAGGACTTGTGAGGCGTCTGTTTCTCAAACTAGACACTCTAATGGACTTGTCCTCTTGCTCAGTTGTGCACCGGGGCCTCCCACTCCTCTTTCTATTCTGGTTAGTGCCAGTTTGCGCTGTTCTGTGAACGGAGTAGTACACAGCGCTGTACGAGATCGTCATGTTTCTTGGAAATTTCTCGCATGGAATAGCCTTCATTTCTCAGAACAAGAATAGACTGACGAGTTTCAGAAGAAAGTCCTTTGTTTCTGGCCATTTTGAGCCTGTAATCAAACCCACAAATGCTGATTCTCCAGATACTCAACTAGTCTAAAAAAGGCCAGTTTTATTGCTTCTTTAATCAGAACAACAGTTTTCAGCTCTGCTAACATATTCGCAAAAGGGTTTTCTAATGATCAATTAGCCTTTTAAAATGATCAACTTGGATTAGCGGACACAACGTGCCATTGGAACACAGGAGTGAAGGTTGCTGATAATGGGCCTCTGTACGCCCATGTAGATATTCCATAAAAAATCWGCCATTTCCAGCTACAATAGTCATTTACAACATTAACAATGTCTACATTGTATTTCTGATCAAGTTGATGTTATCTTAAATGGGCAAAAAAATTGTTTTTCTTTCAAAAACAAGGACATTTCTAAGTGACACCAAACTTTTGAACGGTAGTGCATATGGAGACTGTTTAGTGCCAAAAATAACAAAACAAATAAATGTTGCCTGACCTTTCTTATCTCTCTCAGATACTGGACAGACTTCAGAACAAACTTCCATTACATTTTTTGGGGGGGACTATCTGTTGTTCCATGTAGTGAATCTGTTATTCAATGCGTTTGTATGGGCTAATAGCAGTAAGGCCAAATAACATTTTTAATTCAAAAAATGTGTTAATATATTGTTGGGATACTTCAAGGGGTCTTTAAAATTCAAAATCAAATAGCTAAATGATCCTTGGTACGACCTTCTTAAAACAATGCCATATAGCTTAGTGGAACCCCGCCCTCCCCTCCCCCGGCTTAGACTCTTATGGGTTAAGACATGACATGTTATAAAAGGTCACGTGAAAGATGTGTGTTCATAATATAGTATGGAACACTGTAATATTTCAATGTGTTGTAGTGATGTGATGATACTTTGGGATTAAAATGATTTATTTAACGGAGAGAAATTAGGCTAGATAGATGGACGCCACTCGGGTGAAGCGAACTTACCTCACTTCCTTCTTTATATGCAGCCAACAAGAGTGCTGTAGGGGTGTTGCAGAGAGAGACGAGGGTACATGTTCAGAAACGTCCTGAGTAACATCCTGTCTGTTTACAAGCATCCGTCATGCACACCCTAATGGGAATGCCACATCTGTAGAAACAATGGCTTTCGCGATTGCACTTTAGTCTACTCTAGTCTCTTTACCAGACAGAAGCAGTACCACTAACTATGAGGTAACTACGCCCTCTAATGACCAACCCAGGGACAAGATACTGCATTATTGACTGTATTGTAGTCTCGCACTGCCACACATCACACTGAATAGAACGACTGTGGTCCAGGCTATACTGACCGTGTGGCTATGACAGAATCAACTGAGGTTGAAATAATCATACTTTTCTATTGAATGGAAGTTGTTTTGAGACAAACCATTTGAATATACTGTAAGCCAACACTTCCTTTGGCCGCCTTTCCTTCCAGTTCTCTGCTGCCAATGACTGGACGAATTGAAAAAAATCACTGAAGCTGGAGTTCACCGATCACTGTACCTGTACGCAGCCAATCTGTAAATAGCACACCCTACTACCTCATATTGTTATTTATCCTCCTGCTCTTTTGCACCCCAGTATCTCTACTTGCACATCATCATCTGCACATCTATCACTCCAATGTTAATGCGAAATTGTAATTATTTCGCCTCTATGGCCTATTTATTGCCTTACCTCCCTACTCTTCTACATTTGCACACACTGTACATAGATTTTTMTATTGTGTTATTGACTGTACATTTGTTTATGTGTAACTCTGTGTTGTTGTTTTTGTCGCACTGCTTTGCTCTATCTTGGCCAGGTCGCAGTTGTAAATGAGAACTTGTTCTCAACTGGCCTACCTGGTTAAATAAAGGTGAAATAATAATTTTWAAAAAAGCTGATAGGTACACAATTGCGTGACATCAGTTATCAGCCAAGGCCTACAATGTAACCACTGACCTCTCTGACAGACAGCTGGGCCGGCAGGGAGACAGACAGTACCATCGTGTCAAACTGGTAGTTTTTGGCCTTCACCACATCCGATATCTGCACACATACACAAAAACAGTGTCATGAATCCCCCCAAATTCCATTGTTGGTTCTGTCCTCCTAGGCCTCAAGCTGTGGTATTTGAGGCAGATTCTGGTAGACTGGAGCATTGATTGACGATGATGATGGGGTATTTGATCACTAGGCAGGTACAAAGGTCTTTTCATTTTAATCTTCAAGGTTGTGTCCTAAATGGTACCCTATTCTCTATATAGTGCACTACTTTTGACCAGGGTGTCATTTGAGACGCACCTAAAGACATACTTAGTCATAGGTATCATGTAAAACAACAGTGGCTCCGAATGCAATAGAATTAATAGTGACCAAACACACCTTTATGGCATAGGCTTCATCACAGAACTCCTGTAGAACTCCCAGGCACACCGCACACAGGTCCGAGTCCGCTGGCTTGGCGTCGCCTTCCTCCATCACCGTGCGAACCACGGCAGAGTCGCCTTTTGATTGGACGTCCGTCTACGCGGCATCCATCTTGATTTTTTTACTAGGGGGGTCTTCTGTGTGCTGCTCCAGCACGGCTGCATCTTGGGATTCGTTATTCTCTGAATCACTGATGAAAGCACAAAGCTCCTTTGCTGTATCCTGAGCATGACAAACAGAAAAACATTATTCAGCA
This sequence comes from Salvelinus sp. IW2-2015, assembly GCF_002910315.2. Taxonomy (NCBI): domain Eukaryota; kingdom Metazoa; phylum Chordata; class Actinopteri; order Salmoniformes; family Salmonidae; genus Salvelinus; species Salvelinus sp. IW2-2015. The sequence continues at coordinate 4,247,083 of NC_036861.1, forward strand.
TCAAAAAAATATATGAAAATGTTTGCCAGCAGTGGAGTTCACCCAATATATGACAGCAAGTTAGATCATGGGCACAATTATTCTAAAGGAAAATACCTAGGTTACCTACAAAGTAGCGTCTGCCACAGGCTTTCACGCAAAGCCTTAAGCCGAGACTACCTACAAAGAAGAATTTTGGAGCTACCTAACTGTCTTTGCACTTGAATCTCTGAAATGTCTGTATGTCTGTCCCTGCTTTAAGTGCAAAGACAATCAAATGCAGCAAAAGCACTGACCTCATAAGACTGGCGGTAGGCTGACTGCACCCCCAAGCAGCAGAACCTCAGGACACAGCGGGCACAGCTTCCAGCAGTTTCTTCACTATTGATTTTACAGCTGTAAAATGGACAGAGATCATAGATGAATGAGATCAGTAAGAAAGATGAAAGTACACATATGTCTGGCAAACCTACTACAACGAGTTAGCTGACAGAGTGCAGTAGAATCAGTACTACTGTAGGTTATCTAAGAGTAATATAATATACATCACAATGCTAATAACATATCACACACTGTAGGGTGAGGTTACAATCATTGGTAGCTGAAGCAAGCACACTTTGCATTGCAAAGATAGATATGGGGGCTATAATCTCTGTTAATAACTCAGAAGTAAAATCTCATGTGTACTACTGTACAATACTGGAAATGGCTGCTTGCTCTGAGTCCTGTGTACACATGGCTAGCACTAGGTCACACTCGCAGCCCTGTGTGGATGTTKATGCATTTGATGTTATGATGTGCTGCTAGCCTATGTAGGTTCTTAAGCTAGCTAGTTAGCTTTATCTGAGAACACAAATAAGCACAAGCTTACRAACCTACTCATATAACCTACCTTGAATGGCAAATTAATTACAGTATTTGYACGATAATCAAATGTCTATGTAGAGCAAGAACACAGTTCAGTCAAATATGGTTCAGAAACTCTGTGGTTCAGTCATTTGGTTTCTCAGCATGCAGCAAATGTTACAGGAACATGACTTCATCAGAAGTAGACACAAGTAGTCGAATCAGATAGATTAATATATTGATGAGGGTGGATATTATCATTTTGATCAACACCACAGGTCCCTTGAATTGTATACAATATCACTACCAATACCTTTATCTGACTGTATATACATATTCATTATTTAAAATGTACAAGTAAAAGCTAGTTTGATGCACACAGAGACCTACTAGCCTTRTCTCATCCCAACATATAAAACCGCAAGGCAAATTGTTAGACATCTAAAACGTCATATCAAGGCGCCTTCGAAGTTGACAGGAGGGTCCTTTTTCTACAAGAGTCGAAACCGGTGGCTTTGGAAGGTTCTAGTCAGAGCGGGAGACAAATCCGAATCTCAACCCATCTGAAGTCGAGCAGCCGTTTCTGTGTTTTGGGGTACAGCTGTCCCCATCAGAAGTATTTTAGTAAAATATTCCGACGAAAATAAGCAATGGCTGCACCAAAGATGCCAAGTGGTGGGATGAAAAACAAAGGACGAGGGGCATATGTAGACCGTGACAAGCCAGCACAGATTCGGTTCAGTAACATCTCYGCAGGAAAAGGTAAACTACAAATACAGCATTCGTATTGCATTGTTGGACGAATAACTGACCCTGGCCCTAACGGTTGTTTGCCACAGTGAGTTGCCATAGCATCAGCTGCTGCGACACTCCCTTTGYTAATGAATGGATGCTACTGCTGGCTCAGTATGGGCAGTGTAACCGTTAGCCACAAGTTGGTACCCAGTTAGCTAACTAGCATGACTCCACAATAATCTGTTACAGAGCAAATTAGTATTCTTTACACCCCTTCATGCAGTCCCAAACACTATTGTGATTAGCAATAGTACACTAGCTAACTAGCCATCAGTGGCTTAGATTTGTTGGGACCAAGAATTGACGAAATGAACATTCATSTATGTGCTCTTTAACCAATAGAGTAGTTTGGGGTCTTCCTGTCTGCCTCAGTAGTCAAGCAGTAAACATTGTCTATAAAAGGTATCCTACTGTTAGATGGGTAGGTCTTCTTTGTGAAAGTAACACTTTTTTGGGGTTGACAGCTGTCGCTGAATGCATCAGAACCAGCCTTGGCCCTAAGGGCATGGACAAAATGGTAATTAAATGTAATCATTTACATCAACTTCTCAAAACCATCTCAAGGTTTGGTCATTTTGTCTGTAACTAAAAGAGGAATTGATTCTGACAGATTCAGGATGGGAAGGGTGACGTGACCATCACCAACGACGGGGCCACCATCCTGAAACAGATGCAGGTGCTGCATCCTGCAGCCAAGATGGTAAGGTTTGAGAGAAAGGAGCTGGGGATATGTTCCCAAGTTTCTGCGCTGTCCTGTACAATTGTTGGGCCTCTTTGTCAAAACATTTTAAGTTACTGCTCTAGCTGGCTACCAGCCAGTTACTCAACCCTGCACCTTAGATGCTGCCCTATATACATACAGTGCCTTCAGAAAGTATTCAGACCCTTTGACTTTTTCCACATTTTATGTTACAGCCTTATTCTAAAATGTATTAAATTTGTTTTCAGCAGTCTACACACAATACCCCATAATGACAAAGCGAAAACAGGTTTTTAGAAATGTTTGCAAATGTATTAAAAATAAATATACCTTATTCAGACCCTTTTCTATGATACTCACAATTAATTTCAGGTGCATCCTGTTTCCATTGATCATCCATGAGATGTTTCTACAACTTGGAGTCCACCTGTTGTAAATTACATTCATTGTACATGATTTGGAAAAGCATATACCTGTCTATATAAGGTCCCACAGTTGACAGTGCATGTCCAAGCAAAAACCAAGCCATGAGGTCGAAGGAATTGTCGTTAGAGCTCCGAGACAGGATTGTGTCGGCACAGATATGGGGAAAGGTACCAACAAAAATTCTGCTGCATTGAAGGTTCCCAAGAACACAGTGACCTTAATCATTCTTAAATGGAAGAAGTTTGGCACCACCCAGACTCTTCCTAGAGCTGGCTGCCTGGCCAAACTGCACAATCGGGGGAGAAGGTCAGGGAGGTGACCAAGAACCCAATGGTCACTCTGGCAGAGCTCTATAGTTCCTCTCTGRAGATGGGAGAACCTCCCAGAAGGACAACCGTCTCTGSMGYACTCCACCAATCAGGCCASACGGAASCCGCWAGCCACTATGGTAGTGGCCAKACGGAAGCCACTCCTCAGTAAAAGGGACATGGCGGCCCGCTTAGAGTTGTCCAAAAGGCACCTAAAGACTCGCACCATTAGGAAACAAGTTTCTCTGGTCTGATGAAACCAAGCTTGAACTCTTTTGGCCTGAATGCCAAGTGTCACGTCTAGAGGAAACCTGGCACCACCCTTATGGTGAGGCATTGTGGTGGCAGCATAATGCTATGGGCATGTTTTTCAGTGGCAGGGACTGGGGGGCAAAGATGTACAGAGATCCTTGATGAAAACCTGCTCAGGACCTCCGACTGGAGAGAAGGTTCACCTTCCAACAGGACAACGACCCTAAGCACACAGCCAAGACAACGCAGGAGTGGCTTCGGGACAAGTCTCAATGTCCTTGAGTGGCCCAGCCAGAGCCCGGACTTGAACCCGAATGAAAGTCTCTGGAGAGACCTGAAAATGGCTGTGCCGCAACGCTCCCCATCCAAGATGACAGAGCTTGAGAGGATCTGCAGAAAAGAATGGGAGAAACTTCCCAAATACAGGTGTTCTAAGCTTGTAGCGTCATACTCGATGCTGTAATCACTGCCAAAGATGCTTCAACAAACGACTGAGTAAAATGGTCTGAATACTTATGTAAATGTCATATTTCAGTTTATTTGTAATACATTTGCAACAATTTCTAATGTTTTTGCTTTGTAATTATGGGGTATTGTGTGTAGATTGATGGGGGGAAACTACTTAGGTTAAAATGTATCAAATTGTGGAGAAGCTCAARGGGTCTGAATTWTGGATGCACGATATCAGTGAACATATCTGAATCGGACGATATTAGTTAAATGCCAACATTGGTATCGGCCTATATCTAGTGTAACGCCGATGTGCAAAACCGATGTCAAAGCTGTCGTGCATACCTATATGACGTAATGACGCCACGTAAAATTTTGCACTATACATACAACACAGCATTCCTAAACTAGCCCACAATGTCTGCTGTGTGGATCGAGCAGTCAACAAGTTGCGCAGTCATTTGAAAGAGGAAGAACATTTCAGCGAAACAACTCAAAGGCGAAATCCCTTAAAGCCTAGATAATGGAATTCATTGCCCTTGACAATCAAGCGTTTTGTCGTGTCGCTATTTTTCAGATGTTGCCCTACCGGAGTTACACAGTAATAGCTTCACAACATGCATACCATGGAACGCCATTTGGGTCTTTGCGTGTCAAAAAATATACAGTAGCACTGTCAAAGCTGTACAAAAAAGGTCTGCAAACACCGGCCACAAACGATGTTTACAATACCACGTTGGTAATAAAGCATCATTTGTTCGACCGCAACTTCTGGGGTAGCTAGCTTTAGCTTGGTACCTAGCTAGCACCCATACAACCAGCCTGAAAACAATGACCATTAGGAACTGCAGTAATTTTCATTTATTCTTAGCAATGATTTAGAAATCCTTGTAAGTATTAGCTAGGTTGCCACTTGTTGTTCGCCTATTGAAACTGAACTTCAATTAATTGAAAATAGCTAGCCAGCTACTTAACCCTGTTGCCCAAAGCTAACGTTATAAGCAGCCAGCTAGCTTCATCTGGCTAGTGAGGCTCGACCAGACCGGTCGTGTTGTGAAGCTAGCCACAAGGATTAGGCACAATAGTGGAATTCGGTTTTCCTTCAAAAAACAAAACAAATGCTAACGCTCCAGATRCTCAACTAGTCTAAAGAAGGCCAGTTTTATTGCTTCTTTATTCAGCACAACCGTTTTCAGCTGTGCTAACATAATTGCAAAAGGGTTATCTAATGATCAATTAGMCYCTTTTWWWWAAATTCTAAACTTGGATTAGCTAACACAACGTGCCATTGGAACACCGGAGTGATGGTTGCTGATAATGGGCCTCTGTACTCATATATTTTTATGGACTATCTATATCTGCCGTTTCCAGCTACAATAGTCATTAACAATGTCTACACTATTTCTGATCAATATGATGTTATTTTAATGGACAAAATAAATTGTTTCACTTTCAAAAACAAGGACATTTCCGAGTGACCCCAAACTTTTGAACGGTAGTGTGTGACTATCATCTGCATACAGATATAACTTTGCTGGTTGCATCCCATTTCCTAAATCATTAATAAAAATTGAGAACACAGGAGCTAAAATGGAACCCTGGGGCACACCTCTATTAATATCCAGAAAGCTAGACTCGTGATTGTCAGTATATTCCCATTGTGTTCTGTCAAAGATGGTTCCTAAACCAATTTACTGCCCCTTCACTGAGACTGATGTTTGAGTCCCACTAGTAACAAATCATAGTCAACTGAATCGAAGGCCTTTGTGGATTATTATCAWACAGAGCAGCGCAATGTTGCTTTTTATCTAGTGCATTAATGATGTCATTTGCCACTGCCATAGCTGCAGTTGTGGTGCTGTGCCCCGATCTAAAGCCAGACGGAACCCCGCTCAGTATGTTCTTTTCAATTAAGAAATTTAACTGAGTTCACTAGGGATTCATAGACTTTGGCCAGGATAGGGATTTTAGAGAGAGGACGATAGTTATTAGCATCTGATGGATATCCACAGTGGGAGAACTTAAGCTGATTTCCAAATGCTGGGTATGGAATTGGTCAAGAGACAAGTTGAAAATGTGAGCCACAGGTTCAGTAATAATACCAGCTGCTATCTTTTAAGAGGTAGGGATTCAGGTTGTCTGGACCTGCAGACTTTTGTGTCTATAACCTTTTAGTGCTTTATAGACCTCCTGTATAAGAAACAGGCTCAAAGTTAAAATGGTTCACGAGGGCCTATATCATAGTTGACTGTAACAGAGCTTACATTTGAGGCCTGGGCCACACCATTATCAAAAACTGAACCAGCAGATATGAAGTGCTTGTTAAAAATAAACTATCGGCTTTATCCACTTCATCAGAATCCATCATTAAATGGTCAGGAAGGCCAGAGGATCCATTAGAACCTGACACTGATTTGATTCACTTCTAGAACTCGGTAGGGTTGTTAAGGTTCTCTGTGACTGCATTTAAATAGTAATCTGATTTGAACTTCCTGATCAATCCTGTGCATTTGTTTCTTAGCGCTCTGMAGGAGGYCCAGTCAACAGGAGCATTTGTATGTCTAGCTTGAGCCCAAGAGATTTCTCTTTCTAATTAATTCTGCCAAGTTATCTGAACACCAGGGATTGTCCCTTCCACTGATTCTTAATGTCTTCACAGGGGCATGCTTATCACAAATCGACACAAATTTCATATAAAAATAGTTCCAGGCAGTGTCAACATCGGGAATCAGACTTAATATTGACAGTATGATACAGATCATGTAAGACCACTTGCTCATCAAACTGTCTAAAATGTMTTTTAAAAATATAACGGGTTTGGCTTTGGTCTTTTTTTCTAACACAAGCAATTGCACAGTGATCACTGACATCATTACAGAAATCCCAGTCGATGTGCATTTGTGAGGKGTATTCGTTAGAAGAATGTCCAATAGCATTGATTTGTTAGGTGCTCTGGGATTCGGTCTTGTAGGCACATATAATTAATAGAGCGAGATTGAGTCACACAGTTCTTCTAAGAGTCTGATACAGATGTAAGCATGTCCCAGTTCAAATCTCCTGAAAGATTGCATACAGAGTCATTTAGCTTGTACAGGACATCAAGAGTTAAGAGCGTCCCTCGACGCCGAGGGCGGTCTGTCACAGCCAACTACAGTGATGTGGGTGTCCTTATATAAGGTMACTTTAACCGCAAGCAATTCAAAATGTTTGGCTTTGGTAATCGAGGGGAATTTCAGAGGTGTTAAACTCAGATTTCACATAAATTGCAATCCCTCCTTTACTCATCCGATCGTTCTAAAAACCATGTACCCATTGATAGAAATCAAGTTATTTCACACAGATTTCTTCGGCCAAGTTTCTGATGAAACCATTGCGTCTGCATTTTGTCGTTTTGGCCCATATTCTAATCATGTCTATTTTTGGACTTCTGACATTAACATGCAAGAGGCCAAAACCTGCTCTGTTTTTTTTTTAAATCATGAGTCGGTAGAAATTGCATGGTATCTACCGGCCCAGGGTTTGGTCGCACATTACCGGAGATCAACAATAAAAGCATAACAATATATCTGTTGCCCGATGTGTGAGGACTTGGAGCCAGCACCATTGTCAGTCAATAAAATGAACTGAGTCTTTCGACACAGAAAAAAAGTAATTCATTTTGGAAGTATGCCATCAAGTGTAGGTCCAGTTGCGTTTGAGAGGGGTACAAATGTAATTGCAGAGAGACCGAGTTCCTGGTGGTATTGACATGGTCTCGGAGTGTTTGCAAATTGTAGGGCATAAGGCAACGTTAATTCATTCAGCCTACTTAATCCAGGATGGCATTGAGTAAAGAGCAGGCACAGTAACCGATACAATGCCGGTTTTAGAGGTATTTCGGCACAGGTGTGCAATGACCCGTAGACGTTGTGTAGAACAACGTAGATTTTCCCACAGTGYGTTAGGTTTTCCAATCCAATAGCCGCTTCTCCGCTCCTAGCCTTCAGTGTGCACCTGTGCTCGCGTAGCAGGCCTTGCGTGCAGACGGACGCTCCTGACTCGGCGAGCTCCAACTCCAGAAAGGTGTAGAGAAAAAATAAAGGCCTTCTCAATCCGAAATCTTTGTAGTCAATTTTGTAAAATAGAGACAGATCTAAAAATAATAGTTATATACAGCATCCACCTTCACATAAATGATTTGCTTCTGTAAACGGGATCAGGGTCATTGAAACAACTCTTAACTCCTCTCAAGGATCAGACATACAAACGGACAGACTGATTGGCTACCATCTTGGATTTGACAGTGGTGCAAATAAAATTATGACAAACTTTTATTTTGAAGGCTAACCACAAAGTACACTTGTTGCGAATCCTTATTGTGGCTAGTTTCACATAGATGGGTCCGATCACCATTAATAAAATTTAAAAACTTGTCTTAGAAATTAGGGTCATTTTAGATACACCTAGCATAGCAAAACGACATTGTTTCAGTCGCTATAGTTAGCTAGCTACATTATATTTTATGTAGTTATTACACACATTTGATTACACATTTGATTACACTATCACTCGTAATTCATATGTCACAACGAATTCAATCGATTCTAGCATACTATAGCGACTGAAACAATGTCGTTTTGCTATTTTTTGGGAAGAACATTGTTTGCATCCATGAGCTAGCTAGCTTTTTTTATGACCACCACTGTAGTGCGCGAACAACTTCACCAGCATCAGCATCATGAATCGTGTACGATGAATTACGAGTGATAGTGTAATAACTGTTACATACTACATAAACAATGTACGCTTTAAATTGTGACTGGCAGTCATATTTAGGTCCTGATTGGTCAACAAGCTTATTTGACTGTCAATTAGTGTTATTTGACACGTTAAAATAGTATCTTGTTTGACACGCATAGACCCAAACGAGTTCCGTAGAAATCCTGGTTGAGAATGAACGAACACTGAACAACAAACAGTAATAAGTGAAAAATAGGTTTGAATGTTTTATTGGTAATGGGGACCTAGTAATGCCAACAAAATAACTTTTTGAGTGTGTGACCTTTTATTTACTGCGAAGTCAGTTAAGAACAAATTCTTAATTACGACTGCCAAACCCGGACGACGCTGGGCCAATTGTGCGCGCCTATGGGACTCCCAATCAGGCCGGATGTGATACAGCCTGGATGCAGTGCCGTTTTATATCCCTGACTACACCGCCCGCATCGCCGTGCGCTAGCGTTGCAAAATAAATGTAATAAGTATTTGTTATTCAATTATTGCACCCACACTGCTCGCGCTCGCCAACGAGTGTCTTGTTGCCAAGGGCTAAAATAGACTCATTCCTTTTTGACGCAGATCGCGCTGCAAGTCCTGCCTCTCCCATCTCATTGGTTTATAGAAGCAGGTACCCATCGTGCCTCTCCTCATTGGTTATACCCACGTGGGTGAATGAAAGACAAACTGTTTTGCCGGTTGTCGTGGTAATACTATGAAAGTGTAGATGCCAATCACCATAAGTATCAAAGATGAAAAGCCTGGAAGGAGAGATGACTAGAAAGATTCTGTTGACCGTTTTATGTGTGGATTAATTGTCGAGTAGAGGACCTTGTGCATTTCAGGTAAAATAACAACTCAATGTTTATATCCCAGGACAAATTAGCTAGCAACAGCAAGCTAGCTAAATAGGACAAATTTAGTTAGCAAGTGCAAGCTAACTAGCAAATTGCCATACATGTTTAATGCTTTTCGACCTGTTCCCAAATGAATGTCATTGGTTCAGAGTTTGTTTTGATATTTTAACCTGCGTTTGTGTGTAGGGGGACAAAATAAATGTATGCACGATGGCACACGCGCGCAGCGGTTTGGGTTCCGTGTAAGACCGCTGCGTCCGCCCGTGTGTGTAACTGTACTAAATAGGACTAATTAAAGGGCGCTAAAATTAAGTACTTAAAAAAAAAAAATGTCATAGAAAATATTGAGTATCAGGCGGAAAATGTCATATCAGTGCATCACTAGTCTGAATACTTCTCGAATGCACTGTAGACATGGAATCACTAGCCACTTTAATAATCAMATTTGTTTTGGTCACATACAGGTGTTTGTGAAATGACACACAGGAGAGAAAATACTGCAGCGCAYTAGTCACTAATGTTTACATACTGCTTTACTCATTTCGTATGTTTTCTATTCTGTGTTTTAGTCAATGCCACCCCGACATTGCTCGTCCTAATATTTATATATATATTCATTCCATTCTTTTACTTTTAGATTTGTGTGAATTGTTAGATACTACTGCACTGTTGGCGATGGAATACAAGCATTTCGCTACACCCGCAATAACATCTAAGTATGTGACCAATAAAGTTTGATTTGAACATCCGGCAAGGGACTGTCATTTGAGCTATAATTCAGCATTTCTTAAAGGTTATTTCTGAAAGGCATCTTTTGGGGACTTTCCTCTCTAGCTTCTGTCCCTTTTAAGAGATCACCAATATCAGGAGTTTGACGCTGTGTTTTGCCTGTTTGTCTTTCAGATGGTGGARCTGTCCAAAGCACAGGATATTGAGGCTGGTGACGGCACAACCTCTGTGGTGGTGATTGCTGGTGCCCTGCTTGACGCATGCGGCAAGTTGCTTCAGAAGGGTAAGTGACGTGGAACCAATGGCATCGTTGATGATCTCCAGGACGAGGCTTGCTGACTACTGGATTACACAATAAACTCCTAGACCAGAATTTGTTCTGAGTCCCTGCGTCCTAAAGTTTTAATACTAACTGCCTGTTCTCTGCTTATCCATCAGGTATCCACCCCACCACTATCTCTGAGTCGTTCCAGAAGGCGGTGGACAAGGGCGTCGAGGTGCTGACGGGCATGAGCCAGCCGGTGCTCCTGAGCGACCGCGAGACACTGCTGAACAGCGCCACCACCTCTCTGTGCTCCAAGGTGGTGTCRCAGTACTCCAGCTTGCTAGCGCCCATGAGCGTGGACGCCGTGATGCGCGTCATCGACCCGGCCACCGCCACCGGCGTGGACCTACACGATATCCACATTGTCAAGAAGCTGGGGTGAGGAGGGAGGGGAAGGCTGGTGGGTCCAGATTATGTGCTCACTACTGTAAATTGTTCTGGATAAGAACGTCTGCAAAAGGACTTAAATGTTAGGATTACAAACAGGGTTGGCCGTTTTGACTTCTGGGTCATGTTCATTAGGGCACGCAACAGGAAATGTTGAAACATTTTGCAACGGAAGATTTGCTTATCTTATTAGAAAAGTTCAGATAGTYCCTCCCTTTTGCAGTTCCTTTTCTGCCATTAGGTGCGTAATGAACATGATCCAGCAGTAGACCGTAGGCTACTAATGTAGGATCAGCGTCGTAGTAATACCATACCTTTCCTAAACCTTTTGACAGCTTCCTACAGTTGAAAGTCAGTTTGGATAGGCACATTTTCATTCCCCAGTTCTCTCTCTGTGGGGACGTGGACATGTCTGATGTGCCAGATCAATCTCAGGCGGTCAATTAGCAGAATGGCTCCACTTTGCTTTCCCTGCCAGTCACCTTCTGACAAGCTATCGCAACAAAAATGTAATTGTGTAATCAGCAACAAAACCATACTGATGTCCTACTTGAGTGTTTATCCTTGTGCATGGATGGACACACATTTATCTGATCTTAATCGACAACGCAAATGATTGCGTTTAATTTKTTATTTTATTTTGCCTTATGGTCAAGAACCTTTGTTTGCAATCAGACAGGTAGAAACTGCTGCCCTTAGACAGATGTTCTACYCTTAATGACCTTCTGTGTGTTTCTCTGCAGTGGGACCATTGATGACTGTGAGCTGGTGGATGGCCTGGTGCTGACCCAGAAGGTGGTCAACTCCAGCGTGTCCCGTGTGGAGAAGGCCAAGATCGCCCTCATCCAGTTCTGCTTGTCCCCGCCGAAAACTGACGTGAGTCCATCACAATCGCTGACTGTTTGTCTCAGTGAAATTGGCTTCCATGTTTGTCAATGTCTGACGTTATGGTGGACGATTAGTATTTTATGTTACATTTCAATCTTCACATTTTCTTACAMTTGTTTTGTTTATTCTGTTTCCGTATAATTTTTTTTGTCCCTCATGTCGTAATCCAGATGGACAACCAGATAGTAGTGTCGGACTACGCCCAGATGGACCGTGTGCTGCGCGAGGAGCGCGCCTACATCCTCAACCTGGTCAAACAGATCAAGAAGGCGGGCTGYAACGTCCTGCTCATCCAGAAGTCCATCCTYAGGTAACACCTGGTGCATTATCACYGTCATGGCATTACGTTACATCATCACCGTAATGCCATCTAATCACTTTGTCCAATTGCTCTCACAATGTCTAGAAATGTATTTGAGTGTAATCAGAAAGGCGAGTATTAGGACTGTTACATGGGTTCCTCTGTACATTATACTCTTCYCATAGSWKGMMSWCMKGWSKKCMWSCTATCTTGATCACTGGATGACATGGTTAAAAAAATWGTTCCGTACTTCTTTCAGAGATGCTCTGAGCGATTTGGCCCTYCACTTCCTGAACAAGATGAAGATCATGGTGGTCAAGGAGATCGAGAGGGAGGACATTGAATTCATCTGCAAGGTATTAAAAACAATAACATTATTGGTCTTTACTTTGTAGTTCATGATATTCTGTTACAGCCAAAGGCTGACTGTTGAATCTGAGTTGACTTTGCCCCCCACCTTGCACCCCTACAGACCATTGGCACCAAGCCCATCGCCCACATTGATCAGTTCCTTCCCGAGATGATGGGCACCGCCGAGCTGGCAGAGGAGGTCAGCCTGGATGGCTCTGGCAAGCTGGTCAAGGTATGCTAATTCACTTAACCTAATCTCAATCTGGCGCAATCTCTCCCAGGCTTRGATACAAGACTGCTTTCTTGCTGCCATCACAACTATGCGAGAACAGACTCTAATGATAATACCCTTGGAATGTGTTAAGTGGTCATTGAAAACAGTGACGATTTTAGGCATTGCATGTCGCCTATGTGTATTCCAACCTCCATGAATGAAAAATGTTAKGTCTTTGCTGTAAATGTTAATTGTAATTTCGTTTTGAATGTTTTAGACAAGCTTGTTCTAAGATCGCCATTTCCCAATGAAAGTCAATTAATGCTGTTTCTCTCTGGCCTGTTCCTCTCCATAGATCACAGGCTGCACCAGCCCCGGTAAGACGGTGAGCATCGTGGTGCGCGGATCCAACAAGCTGGTGATCGAGGAGGCGGAGCGYTCCATCCACGACGCTCTGTGTGTCATCCGCTGTCTGGTGAAGAAGAGGTATGGTACTGCAGCCACTCTGGTCAGCTGTCTGAGCAACAATAGCCTCTGTAGATGCATGCAGTGATAATGTGGAATAATTACATAGATAAATTACATAGATAAGTAAGCACAAGTCCCTCTAAGCTTTGCCCACTCGTGGCTGTCCGTGTCACAAGTGGCCATTTCCGGGGGACAGAGCAACCCTCTCTTCAACCTGGGTCAGGGGCTTCACCCCTGGCTCTGGACCTGTTGAGAGGAACATAATACTCTGAAGGACTGCAACTACACCTAAAATGGCTGTGAAGGATGTGTACTTTGTCCTTTTTAAAGARCTTAACAGACCTTGTGATCCCAATAGATCTTGAAACCAAACATTGATATTTCTGTTTTGATATCAACCATTTTTGTCAGATCTAAAATGTTCTCTTTTTATAACAGAAGAAATGGGGGGTACCAAAGTATCTACCAGCTTACCAGTCATTTGCAATAAACTATTTTCTATGCAGTCTTTAAATTCCTTGTTTGGGTAACTTATGTACAGTACCATTTAGAAGTCTGGACTCATTCAAGGGTTCTTTAATTWMAWTTTTTTTTTTACATAGTAGAATAATAGTGAAGACATCAACTATGAAATAACACATATGGAATCATCTAGTAACCAAGAAAGTGAATCTCAATATAAAATATATGTTTTTTTGTTTAACAAAGTAGCCACCCTTTTGCCTTGACAGCTTTGTGCACTCTTGGGATTCTCTATACCAGCTTCATGAGGTAGTCACCTRGAATGCATTTCAATTAACAGGTGTGCCTTGTTAATTTGTGGAATTTCTTTCCTTCTTAATGCGTTTGAGCCAATCAGTTGTGTTGTGACAAGGTAGGGGTGGTATACAGAAGAAAAAAGACCAAGTCCATATTATGGCAAGAACAGCTCAAATAAGCAAAGAGAAACGACCGTCCACCATCACTTTAAGACATGAAGGTCAGTCAATGCAGAMAATTAAGAACTTTGAACGTTTCTTCAAGTGCAGTCGCAAAAACCATCAAGCGCTATGATGAAGCTGGCTCTCATGAGTACCGCCACAGGAAAGGATGACCCTGAGTTACCTCTGCTGCAGAGGATAAGTTCATTATAGTTACCAGCCTCAAATCGGCAATTAAATGCACCTCAGATTGCAGCTCAAATAAATGCTTCAGAGTTCAAGTAACGGACTCATCTGAACATCAACTGTTCAGAGGAGACTATGTAAATCAGGACTTCATGGTCAAATTGCTGCAAAGAAACCACTACTAAAGGACACCAATAAGAAGAAGAGACTTGGACCAAGAAACACGAGCAATGGGCATTAGACCGGTGGAAATCTRTCCTTTGGTCTGATGAGTCCAAATTTGAGGTTTTTTGTTTTAACCGCTGTGCCTTTGAGATGCAGAGTAGGTGAACGGATGATCTCYGCATGTGTGGTTCCCACTGAAGCATGGAGGTGGTGTGGGGGTGCTTTGCTGGTGACACTCAGKGATTTTATTTAGAAGACTTCACCAGCATGGCTACCACAGCATTCTGCAGCGTTACGACATCCCATCTGGTTTGGGCTTAGTGGGACTATCATTTGTTTTTCAACAGGACAATGACCCAACACGCTTCCATTTGATTCACTATTTTGGTTACTACATGATTCCMTATGTGTTATTTCATAGTTTTGATGTCTTCAGTATTCTACAATGTCGAAAATAAATGAACCCTTGAATGAGTAGGTGTCTAAACTTTTGAATGGTTCTATATATCGGTGGGGTGCATCTCARTCCCGTATCCTTCACGCAATCTGCACTGATCTGAAAATGTAGGATATGTTAGCACTATAGCCTAGAGCTGGGATGATAAACCAAAAATGCTACAACGTTTAAACTTTTAGTTTTTTATACAAACTGCAGTTCACATATTGTTGTACATTTATCATTAGCATATTAATTGTCAATTTATTGCAATATGGATTTTTGTCCATATTGCCCAGCTCTACTACAGTCTTATTTGATATTTGCTTTCACTAGTTAGTTTAACATCAGAATGGYGCAAAAGTCGTTTGTTTTATCTCTTTCCCTTGACTGATGCCKTTTCTCCCTCCCAGGGCTCTGATCGCCGGTGGCGGCGCCCCTGAGATCGAGCTGGCCCTGCGTCTGGCTGAGTACTCCCGCACGCTGCCAGGCATGGAGGCATACTGCGTGAGGGCCTACGCAGACGCCCTKGAGGTGGTGCCATCTACACTGGCCGAGAACGCCGGCCTCAACCCCATTTCCACTGTCACAGAGCTCCGCAATAGGCACGCCCARGGCGAGAAGACTGCCGGGATCAATGTCCGCAAGGTGCAACACTCTCCTGGATTCTGTTTGGTTTTATGCTTATTTTCACCCTGCCATAGTTGGTTCTCAAGATGCAATGTTGAACATTCAGATTTAGAACAAATGTGACTCTCGTGAGGCCAGAGTCACGCCTTGACAACACCTCATTGTCCTGGTGTGCTCGCAGTAAACTTATTTGCCTATTCATTGACTGTAGTCTCTTGTGGCCCAGCCATTCACTAGCTCGATACAGAACCTCCATTTTGACAGTTTGTCATTAAGATTTACATTACTGCAGTTGCATACCAGATATGCGATTATCTGTCATGTAGAATAGCAAATTGACTCGTCTCCCCATTCCTCTCCCAGGGCGGTATCTCCAACATTCTAGAGGAGCTGGTGGTGCAGCCTCTGCTGGTGTCTGTCAGCGCTCTGACCCTCGCCACCGAGACGGTCCGCAGCATCCTCAAGATTGACGACGTGGTAAGAGACCAGACAACCCTCTGGTGTCACTAGTGGAGATCTGCCTTCTCATTCAACCTGCATTATCTTGTATGCCCATTTTAGTATGGAACACAGCACCAGAAAAAACACACAACACTAWATAAATTGCTCTAATTGAAAGCCCCCCTACTTTCACTTATACTGTGTCCTTATAAGGTAATAAGATKTTCCCCTTTCTTACAGGTGAACACCCGATAAGGAGTTACGAGGAGATTTGTCGATGTAGCAAGAACCCAGCCTGTGTTACTGCACRTGCTTGTGCCACAAGGAGTCATAGGACCGGCAGCTTGCTAAGACCTGTATGTCCAGGAGTCCTCTGTAGTTGATGCAGTCTGTAATTGAATAAAACAGTTTTTTGACACCATGTTTTTGTTGTGTACTTCTTCCTTGGGCTCCCTCAGTGACCGACCCCACTGACCAGCAGTTCATCTTTAAATCTCAGGCTAGTGTCATGACACCAACGGCATGGTGTTAACGGCAACTTTCCCCATATACACTACCGTTCAAACGTTTGGGGTCACTTAGAAATGACATTGTTTGAAAGAAAAGCAAAAATATATATTTTTTCCATTTTAAAATAACATCAAATTGATCAGAAATAGTGTAGTTAATGTTGTAAATGACTTGTAGCTGGAAACAGCTTTTTTATTTTATGGAATATCTACATAGGCATACAGAAGCCCATTATCAGCAACCATCACTCCTTTGTTCCAATGGCACGTTGTTAGCTAATCCAAGTTTATCATTTTAATAGGCTAATTGATCATTAGAAAACCCTTTTGCAATTATGATAGCACAGCTGAAAACTGTTCTGATTAAATAAGCCATACAACTGGCCTTCTTTARACTAGTTGAGTATCTATGGTTTTCACATGACTGGGAATACAGATATGCATATGTTGGTCACAACAACAAAAGTCAGCAAACCAGTTAGTATCTGGTATGACCAATTGCCTCGTGTAGCACAACGCATCTCCTTCGCATAGAGTTGATCAGGCTGTTGATYGTGGAATGTTGTCYCACTCTTCAATGGCTGTGAGAAGTTACTGGATATTGGTGGGAACTGGAAAATGCTGTCGATCCAGAGCATCCCAAACATGCTCAATGGGTAACATGTCTMGTGAATATGCAGGCCATGGAAGAACTGAAACCATTTCCATGGCAGCTGATSAATRGTATGACAATGGGCCTCAGGACCTCCTCACTTATCTGCCCTTTCAAATTGCCATCAATAAAATGCAATTGTGTCTGTAGTTTATGCCTGCCAATAGTCAAGTGCTTAATTTGAACCGGATGCTGCCAGAACAGGATCCGGCATCTCTCAGATTTTACCTTGTTTGTTCCGGCACCGATTTTCCCGGCTCTGGCATTATTTATACAATTTGTTCAGTTTGCACTGTAAACATAAAGCGATCAGAGTTAAATCAAGTTGCTTCCTGGTTCTTTATCCCGCATTCGAGAAAAACCATAATGTAAACGCGCGGTGATCCTTCCACACTGATTTCAGACCTGCTCTCATTTATTTGTATATATAGGTTATGGGGCGGGCAGGCCCATAATCTCGAAACAGGTCTTGGCAGTGGTGGTCAGCTAGTGAAGCGGTCCCTGCGTAATCACGTCGCGTAGYTTAGGCTAGTCGTCTCCCTRATGAATTTGAAACTGAGGGAACGCCAAATCAAAAATGAATAAGAAAAGGCAATCMATTTTGATAAAGTTTTTAAAGTCCAAAAATCCTGAAAAAGATGGTGAACCCGAAACAAGCCAAAGAACTGCCAGCCTAGGCGAAACAAAAATCTGCCGCCCCCCTCCTGTCCCCACTAAATTATGTACAGCAGGGGTCCGCAATAGCTCTGGCCTTGGGCCAATTTTTTTCTCAGCTAAAAGTCTGAGGAACAGAACATATTAGCATCCCAGATCATAAGCCTACAATACAAATTAAACATTTTAACACATCTGGTTAGTAGGCTATATAATCAGTTAAATGTCAATAACAGCCTAATATGTTCAATATGACTACATTGATAAATCACCAATGTCTATTGTATTTTTGTGTGTGTTGATTGGAGAAAAACATCTTGCAATCAAAATAAAATGTTGRACTGAAAACGTCTCAAAAGAAAGGCATAAAAGTTCCAAGGGAGAATAGACAGATAAATAGGCATTCTTAACATATTTCTCCAACATCAAACCAGAGTGTCTTGTTTGCAATGCTGAAATGCCTAGTTAACTAAAGG